>NC_137521.1:7027500-7175000 GCF_041902795.1 Electrophorus electricus | reverse complement strand
TGCCACTCTGTGCACTAGGGTGTGCTCACTTACAATGGAGAGATTCTTCCTCCTCATGGCTGCTCTAGCTGAGCCATACGGAAGAAATATCTCATTTATGTTTTGATTGCGATTGCATTCCAGATCAGAAGTATGTGTTTGGGTCGGAATCCGCTAAATCGGAATTCAAGGTTCAAGGTTTTATTTGTCACGCAGTTCTACAGGGTACAACATGCATTGAAAGGCTAACATTTGAGTGCGAACGTGTGGCACAGAAGACGTGTGAGCGTGACGGGCGTTGACGGTAGCTGCTCCAGCAGTAGCCATGGTAGAGCACTCTTTCAGCACTCAGCTCTTACACTCAGAGGCCTTTCAAATGAAGTGTTTCGGGGGGGGGTTGCATTTGGCATTTGAATTCTGGATTTCTTTTTAAAAATCCTAACATTCGCTTCATCTTCTGGAGCACACTGTGCCTGTGCTGTGGCCCTTGCTGAGCAGGAAGTGGCAGGTTATAGTCATCTGCATAAACAAGGAATTTATCCTCTGGGTTGTAAAGTGTGAGGCCTGGAACTGCAGGAAGTGTATGGCACATTCATGGAAGTGAATTTGGAGAAGGGTTGGCTCAGGGTGCTTCTCCGTCTCACACATGATGACGCTATCAGCAGCATTCAGGCCTTATCCTGCCAATACACTTGTTTTCTGTGTACATTGATTTATGATGCCACATATTTGTCCCAGCACACCACAGTGGGGGGGTCTGTAAATGTGTTTTCGATGAAAAGTTAACATTTGCTTAAGACACTGTCCTCAGCAAGGAAAGATTTTTTTTCTCCACTGACCTCCCCCAGATGAAACTGACACCTCAGTAGTTGTTGGGGTCTAATTTCTCAACGCTCTTGTAAATTGAGGAAATCAACCTAGTCTTCCAGAGTTTAGGAAAGCAGTATGCATTTAGATTTAGACTGAATCATTTAAGCATAGCTTCTTTTCACACGTTAGCATTTCTGCTCTAAGCTCTGAGTAGAGCCACTACTTGTAGATTTGTAGATTTCTAGATTGTCTGATAACTCTTCATATGAAATTAGAGTCACTGGGATTTTGATTATTTGTGACCAATGTTTCAAGTACAACCACTTATTCCATGATCACTTTTGATTTGTATTATGCTTTTTGTACTGTTATTTCACAGTATTTTGTAAATTTGTGAAATTATTTTTCCAGACTTGTCTATTCCAAAAGGCAATTTCTTGTAGCTTTCTAACAATAAATCGCCTTTTGCTTACTTTAATCTAACTTGTTTTGATCAATAAAGTCTTCAATATTTAAAAAGAAAGAGTGGTTTGCTGCCAAACAGTAAACAATGTAGTAATGGACTGAAGGAGGGAGCATGTCTGCCACAGTGTGTTCGGCTCAGTTAGCTGCAGCGTGTGCCTGCTCTCATCCACGCATCGGAGGGCTGACAACCGGCCAGTCCTTCTCAGCCTTACGCACTGTCAAGTCTGACTTAGTTCTCTTCAGCTGTGCTGATGAGGTGCGAGTGGGTCTGTCCAAACATGTGTTTGTGGCTACGTTCGTCGACCACGGCAACAACAACAACAACAATAACAACAACAACAATAATAACAATAACAACAACAACAATAACACAGATAATAATATATTTGCATGCACCTTTATAGAAACCCAAGGACACGTTAAAGGAGAAGGGCAATAAAGACACCAGACAGCACACTAGATAACAGACAAGAACAATAAGACCAGCAAAGCAAAAAGAAGACATATCATGCAGATGATGAACCAGTCAATGACAGGCTCTGTGCCAGTTCGGCCATTAAAATCTCCAAAGAAAAGCACATTCTCTCTCTCTCTCTCTCTCTCTCTCTCTCTCTCTCTCTCTCTCTCCCTCTCTCCCTCTCCCTTTTTTCTCTCCTTCACTCTCTCTACCTCTCCCTATTACTCTCTGCATATACAGGAACAGCATGGAGGCAGCAAAGTCACTGTGCAGTTTAGTAACAGCTCATTTCGGCGTTAATAACACACTAATGGGTTTCTGCTATTTTAAAGACACTGCCAAATCTCTGGCATGGACACCCGCGAACAATGCAGACCTGATCAAACCGCACCACCGTCCTGCTCCTGCTGACATCCTCACGAAACAGCACCGGGCCACGAGGTTGCGCTCCAATAGTAGTGGACCAGCCATGCTAACATCTCCAGAAGAACGCTACCCCCCACCACACACCACTCTGGTTCAAAGGCTGGACACTCCCCAGAGGCCGGTCGTCAGGAAGACGCTCCAGGAGCAGATGCTAAGTGCTGCAGTATTTACTCTGCCTGATCAGTCAGCTGCATTTAGGTTTTTGTATGGTCACTAACATATCTGGAGGTCCTAGCTGGGTCACTTCAGTAGGACAGTGATCAGTAGGACAGTGGACAGTGGTCAGTAGGGCAATGGTCAGTAGGACAGTGATCTTGGTTCAGTAGGATTCTTAAGATTCTTGAATTTTAGAATATGGTTCATATTATTATCATTTACATGAACCAAAACAAAACAAAAACACACAGGCTGTTTAAATACCTCACCTCGCCTCTTCACTCCAAACACTATACAATTTGACAACACAAACGTTCGCTGAATGTTACAAAGGTGTCATAGTTGCATGCCATAGTTGTTGTATGTACACACATGAAAAAACGTGCCTTCAGCTTGCAGGTCCCTAGAGGATGAGGATGTATGTGCACTATTGCGCCACCTACTGTGTGCACGTTTGAATACACGACAATATCTCGCTGCTTAACAAGAGTTCTTTTACTATATAAACCGTTTTACCAAAGTGTCACTAAAACCAAGAAATATGGTACTCAAACCCAGTGACAAATGGCAACATAGTGTTCATTTTAAAGGGCAGTAAGTGTTTATTTTAAAGGAAAATGTTTGGCTAGACTCATTAAGAATTGATCAAGCCTGGTTGTAAAGGGCATGGACGTGGTTTGTTCTTGGCATGTCCAACTGTGCACTTTTAATTTAGCTGATTTCAGTCTTAAAGAGACAGATGCTGGGTGCCCTTTAAGCCCAATGCATTTGCCATTTCCTTTACAATGATACAGGCAAATTTAATAATGGCCTCTGGGGCTTATTGCAGCACCAGTAGTGCGGGATGCGGTTAGCTCGACTTTGATAGAGATTAATGAAATGTCAGGTAATTGAGGGGGATCCTGATTGGCTTGTTGAAAGGAGGCACAATTTCAGCGTTTGTGTCACTTAAGGCCTGGGAGGTGATTGATGGCAAGTTGAGTGGCGGAGGTGGAGGTGCAGGAGGAGGAGGGACCAAACTGCACGCTTCCTGCTTTGCGCAGGAAATGAAGGTGGGAAAAAGGTTTCGCTGGCGTCGGGAAGCGCCCGGTGAAGCCAGTCCACCGGCGGTCCCTGTGTAGGATATCCAGAGGGTATATCCGGGGGGGGGGGGGGGGGGGGGGGGCTTCACAGCAGAGTGGGCAGACGCACGGTGGACAACACGACGGACTTGTTTTAAAGGTGAATGCTGAAAAAAGCTGCAGGCTGCAAGATAAAAGACAGGGTAAGAGTGTGGGGAGGGGGGGTCAGGTCACAGCGCTCCTGGTTTGTGGCAGTGAGGAGGAATAAGATAATCACATGTAACCACAGGTAAGACCCCTCTCAAGGGCATCAACATGCCACTGCAAAGAGCACAGTAACTGGGGCTCCATCAGCACCGACGCTGGAGCGACAGAAAAGATTATTTTAGGGCAAAAAGTGAAGAGTAAAAAGAAAATCACAGCAGGCAGTGACTGTGATGAATGGAGAGTGAGCCAAATGAAATTCTCATGAATCTAAGGCGGCAGATTAAAACAGAAAGCAAACTTCAGACGGCCTTTCCTTTGAGGAGCCAGGCGACGTGTAATCCCTGAATTCTGTCAGGATTTTAATCCCCCCTTTGTCCATTACTTGAAAACCATCAAACACATTTTAAAGCCGACAATTCTTGCAATACACTGATAAAAATGAATACCAATATCACTGTGAGATGGAATATCAGGCAAGTTCTCTCTCTCTCTCTCTCTCTCTCTCTCTCTCTCTCTCTCTCTCTCTCTCTCTCTCTCTCTCTCTCTCTCTCTCTCTCTCTCTCTCTCTCTCTCTCTCTCTCTCTCTCTCTCTCTCTCTCTCTCTCTCTCTCTCTCTCTCTCTCTCTCTCAACAACACAGTGTTCACTAGCCAAATGTGTGCAAGGGAAGAAAGGTGCATGGGACAGAGATGTCTTTTGGCTCCCTGTGCGCTGTGTAATAATTGCCCAGTTGGGATTTTGCTCTGAGAGTTTATCAGCCCTGCCATGAAGAGGCTATTAGCTGATTGTTCTGTTTGCACCAGTGCTGGGGCTGTGCTTACACTCATCCCCATGACTGTGCATTAAGAACAATTAGTGCAGTGTGCGGACAAGCATACCGAATGCTGCCAAGGTGCCCTTAAGTGCCCGCGTGATCCCGTGTGTTTCCACATCAGCAGCTGTTTGGTATGCTTGCATACGGGGAGCTGGAGTCGATCCAGGGCATGAATTAACGTTCCAGTGGGGAGAAACAGAACAGGGACATGTCTTCAGAAAACCCAGAAATCATACAAGCAAACACCACAGACCCTACAGATCCTTCAATGGGCATGACTTCAAGGTTGAGTCTATTCCTTGCTACCTGAAATACCAGTGTGTGTGTGTGTGTGTGTGTGTGTGTGTGTGTGTGTGGGGTATTGTTGCCATGGTGATTAGCAGGTCGAGCCGTATATGGAGGAACAGGGCCCCATGTCTGAAGCAATAGGGGCTTTCGTGGGGCTTTGATCAGAGGAATGTTTGTAGTGGGACCAAACCTGAAGAACAAACAGAACTTCTGAGAGATGAGCTATCTGTCCAATAAAAGTACTGTCTTTAAGACATCTTTCTGCCCAATGGAGTCCTGTGACTAAGGCATCTTTAAACAGAAGAAATTAAAAGCAGGGCCTGTCTACTTCGCAGCTGATAATCTGTGCTTTTCATGTAAATCATGGTGATATGGGGGGATGATTAAGTTCAACAAGACTGCTCTGTCTTCTGTCTGCCTCCTGTACAAAGCAGAACAGCACTGCAAAATACCAAATAATGGGGTTACAGTGGACTCAGAAAGCATGTCCACCTTCACTACACTGGGTTGGGGATTTGATTCTGAATGGATATCATTTTCATTTTGACCCATCATCGATGAGGTGACGCTACATATTTAGACAGTTTTGAAAATTAATTACAAATCAAAACTGAAATCTCTTATTCACAAAAGCATTTAGCCCATTTACTGAATACTTTGTAGAAACACCTTTGGCAGCAATTACAGTTGCAAGTATCGGATACGTCTCTACAAGATTTGCACACTTGGATTTAGGCAGGTAATCCCATTCTTCATAGCAAGACCTCTCAAACTCCCTCAGATTGGATGGTGATTGTCCGTGAACAGTCATCTTCAGGTTGGGCCACCCCAGGCCATTCAGCCACTCAAGTGTTGCCTTGCCTTTATGCCTCGGGTCAAAGGTGAGCTGTTGCCCAAGTCAAAATGTACGTGTGCTCTTCAGGAGGTTTTCTTCAAGGATGTTCCTTTATGGCCATTCATCTCTTCCTCGGTTGTTCCGAGTCTCCATATCCTTGCCGCTGAGAAGCGCACCTGTAGCCTGATACTACCCCCACCATGTGTGACCATATGGAGGGTCTCAGCTAGGTGCTGTGCAGCCTGTGCGTTTCACCAGAACCAGTGCTTGCTGTTATGCCTAAAGAACTTTTCAACGTTTTCATCTTACTAGACCAGAGAATCATTTCACACATTGCCAGAGTCCTTTACATGCCATTTAGCAAACAGCAGGCGGTCATATGCTTCTTGCTCAACAGAGGCTTCTGTCTTTCCAATCTGTCAGAAAGGCCTGATTTATGGTGTGCTGCAGAGATGGTTGTCCGTCCAATAGGCTCTGTCGTATCTGCATAGCACCAGTGGAGCTCGTTTGGAGTGTTCTTTATCTCCCTGATCAGGGTCCTACTTGTTTGGATGTCCAGTTTGGCCCGACCACCAACTCTAGGAAGGTTCAAGGTTGTGCCATGCTTCTTCCATAATTATAATAAGCAGAATTATTGAGGCCACTGTTGTTTGGGTAGCACTCCAAGCTTTTGTTTTTGTATTATATCCCTGCCATAATCTATGCCTTGCCACAGTTTGTTCACAAAGATCCACAGATAGTTTCTGTCCTGGCAGTGCAGTGTAAATTGTGGACCCTTACAGACCCAGGTGTGCACCTTTCCAAACTATGTCCAATTAATTCAAATCACAACAGGTGGACTCCAACTCAGTTCTAGACAAATCTCAAGGATAATTAAAACAAACAGAACGCACCACAATATCGAATGCCATAGCGAAGGGTCTGAATACATTTGTAAATAAGACATGTTTTCACTATGTCAATATGGGTGATTAGGTGTACACTGATGGGTAATAATAGCAGTTGTATCCATTCAAAATAAAATCTACAACACAATAAAGTCAGCAGCATGTACATCATAACTGGCATTTGTGAGGAAGGCCACAGCTACATTTGCCCACAACCTTTTATAGCATAACAAGTTTCACTATGACATGTTTGAAAATAATTTTGATTTGTTGTTTTGCAGTTTTCCCATATACATTTACTGATGTATAATTCTTTTTACGCTGGGTTTAGAGTATGTATAGGTATGCCAGTGTAATTGCATCTTACTACTGTCATATCAGACCTCTGGAAAAACTGCTACCTTTACCACCAGAGTCATTGCGCAGAAAAGTTAAGCCTTCAAATTCTTCTTGAAATCTTGATTAAACATGCAAATGTTTCCTGGTATACACAGTGGTGTCTTTGTCAAAGTTTGGGCTACTTTTAGGTATGGCTTGATTGGCATTGCTCTCTGCACATCCTTCAGCTGGGAAATCTACACTTTGTTAATTTCAGACTGAAGTATCAACACTAAACTAGTGACTTGCAAGAAAGGAGGAGCCAGTTGATCACGTGACTATTGATGGCATGATTATTTTACTTATTGATTATTTGATCATGTAACTATCTGACTGCATGCCAGGTTAAGACGAGCATTGAGGGACTCATAGATGCTGAGCTCCGTGCCCTGCTGTGCTCACACAGGTTTACAGCGGCTGCTGTTTGGTTTTTATCAACTTTTTTACTCCTTCCAAAATTGCCTGATATTGCAACTATAGTTTATTATGAGGAAAAAGCCTACTGGAATACTTTGTCCTTGTATTTTATACTGATGCCGTGCCAATATCGTGCACGAGTGTCTCTCTAAGATGTGTTTTTAATAGCAACCTTGTGGCAGGTGTTTTGGGCCGCCACTGCCCAACCAATCTGCCGAAGGTTTACCTGTGTGCCTAATTAATTTATCCCTGAAAAATGTCAAATAAAAGTAGTTCTCTTTAACTGCTGCTCCTCTAACAGAAGAAAACAATCGGGTTTGCTGCCACCACACATATACACCCTCATCAATGTTTTTGAGTTGTTTCCTCATCACCACCCTCCATCTTCCTTTTTTATCTTATTTTTAGGGTCTTTTGAGCATCGAACTACAGCAAAAGGCCAAGCAGAACTTCAAATGAGAATACTTCAGAGGGTGCTAAACCTTTCACTGTTCTCAGCCTCCCTGTTGTCAGTAAATCCTCAAATCTATTATGTTTCAATTGTGGTCTGTACTTGTGAAAGGAAAACTGTACTTCCACATGGCCACGGCGAGCTTCTATATGACAGTATAACGTGTGTATGGGCCCATGGCATAGCCCGTGTAAACCTGTTAGAGCTGGGAGGTGAGGCAGACTGAGGCTCATTAGCTCCACAGCTGTGGCACACTGTCCACAGCCCTCTCCATCACGCGCTGCTGCAGTCAGCAGAGGCCGGCCCTGGGTGGGGATGAGCCCCGTGACTGGGGGCTGACGAATGCATTCTCTCTCTCTCTCTCTCTCTCTCTCTCTCCCTTTCCCTCTCTCTCTCTCTCCCTCTCGCTCTCTCTCTCTCCCTCTCCCTCTCTCTCTCTCTCTCTCTCTCTCCCTCTCTCTCCTCGGAGCCAACCCGACCACACCCTGCGTCCTCCTTTACACCGATCCGATCCGGTCCGGCAGCGACACGCCGCTCACTCTGCTGCACGAAGCCCGTGATCAGTGGTCCTAGGCCGCAGTCATCCTGAGCTAGCACCCCTGTGCTGAAAAGAGCAGAGGAAGCAGTCGGCCCCTGTGAACGCCGCCCTCCCTACCGAGAACCCAGGCTCCTATGACTCATGCGGGCATATTTACGCACCATTTTACTGTTTTCAACAGCTGGCGCTCTAGGAAAGCTCCAGAACTGGGACACAGACAGAGCCAGTGCAGATAGCTTGGGATTACTGTGCTGAAGCATGCACAGATGCAGCCAACGCAAAGGACATGGGATTACAGTGCTGTAGCATGTTCTAGCCTCATCCCTTCTAATCTCCCTAGACGAACCTGAGGTGCCCCTCCTACAATAAAGAGAGAGTGACTCTCTCCTTTCCTCTAGTCAATAAAGGAGGCTCATATATGCTCCCTCTTACTGCTCGTCCCTGGGCCAGCGTGTCGGATGGATCAGTGGGGAGAGGGAGAGATTGGGGTTCTGGTTGCATAGCGGACACATCAGACAGGCTAATGTATTATTAATGCCTCCAGTGTCTGAGCGTTTAATATAATCAGCTCCGGCACAGACACGCTCTACATAAAATACCAAGCGCCTGCAAACACCTCCCATACCTCCACCCAACACCCCCATACACCACCTGCCCCCCAGCACGCGGTGGAAATGAAACTTTGAGTGCACAGAAGCGAGGGTGAATTGGCCAAGGAGAGCAGGCTGTGGGGGGAGAGAAGGGTCAGGATTCATGGCCAAGGCAATTACACGCATTCAGACACTTGTGGCGCCCTTAACATTTCTGCTCATAATCTATAGCATCGGTGGAAGGCTGCGTGCTGTGGAACATTTGCACTTAAGTCAGACACTGTTGCCCAGCTCAAAAAGAATGGTGGCATTTTCAGCACAAAGCCATCTGCCATCCTAGGACGAGCTCAGGCAAAATATAATGTATTTATTACCACAACACATCTAAAGATGTAATATAGTTAGAAGGCTAGATTTCCAGCTGAAAGTGTGCGCAGTCTGGGTGTGTTGGCTGTGGTTTCTGAGCTCAGAGGCTGGGCTGCTTTACGAGCTGAAGGGGAACACTAATGAAATATGAATTATTAGAGTTGTGTGAGTGGAGCCCAGGTCTGTTCCCACAGGAGGACCTGTCAACAGACGAGACAATGGAGGCAGAGGCAGAGACAGCAGGAGAAGCCCCTGACCTTCACTGTCAGACAAGACTGAGAGAAAGCGGAGGGAGGGAGGGAGCAGAGAGAGAAAAAGAGAGAGAGAGAGAGAGAGAGAGAGAGAGAGAGAGAAGGGAGGGTAGATCCTTCTGGCCCCTTGACTCCAGTCACCCACTGGGACACATCACCGCCTTCTTGTCGAAGAGAGCAGCTCTGATCCAGCACCGCTCTGCATGACTGTTCCATGAAGGGCTCATAATCTGCCCTTCATTGTCTCACGCACTGACACCACAGCAGCCTCCCAGGAGACCTGTGGCCCAGGCTCCCAGAAAGGATGGGCACTCATACACACGCACACACACACGTACACACGTACACACACATACGCACGGGCGCGCGCACACACGCACTCACACAGCAACAGCACGGAGACGCAGGCCGCATGTATCTGCAGGCAACGACTGCGAGTTCCCCGCACGTCGTCGTAACGAGGCCTCACCAGAGGCCGTGGCGAGGCAGAGGAGTGGGGAGCTCTTAAAGGGCAGCGTGATCACAGCGGCGCGCTAGGCTCGCTCACACCTAGCCTCAGGCTGCGCTACTGATAATCTGTCAAATCCAATTGGCAGCCCAACATATCGCGTTGTCCTGCATTCTCTACAAACCTACCAACTACACTGTGAGAGAGAAAATCATAACTGGGCAGGGAGCAAGAACAGAGAGAATGGAGAGAGGTCGAGAGAGAGAGAGAGAGAGAGAGAGAGGGAGAGAGCGCCTCACTGTATGAACGTGAGGTTTCTGGGCAGACTGCTGTTGTGTGCGGAGTGTGTTCACACTCCTTCACTACCCATCAACCTTCCCACTGCCTACACACCCTGTGGCCCTTCCCCGCACAGCCCCGACCCCTCTGCCCAGCGTCCAGGCCGCACAGAGCCGCAGACCTTTAGACAGCCTGGCAATGTGGCTCTCCGCCACACGCTTCCATGTAATGGCGCTATGCTGGGGTTAGCGTCCGAGGAAATGCACCCGGCGCATATCTTTGGCGCGGGAATGGAGCGGGCGCGCTCGGCTCCAGAGAGGAGGTGGCAGGCGGTGTTTCCACGGTGACCTGTGAGGACAGGCATGTGGCCGCGGCTGCTGCTTCTCCTTTGCTCTCCGCCCTCCATGTCCCTCTCGCCTCCGTCTTTCCGTCTTTCCCTCTCCCTGTCTGAGCCTTTTTCCTCTCTTCTCCCGTCTCCCTCGGCTGGTGTTGTCCCTGCTGAGAGCCTTCTGACCTCTCCTACCGCTTTCACACCTCTCTGACAACCAAAGACTGCTCCAGTGCGCCGCCACACGCACCCACGGAGACGCACGCATGCTGCTAAAATATGTATTCAGCTGTAGAGTCCTTGAGTGCTAATACTCAACACTTGCACCAGAACTGAGCATCTGCATTTTTCTGAAGTCTTTGTAAGCTCTTGCTCCCAACACACTCAGCCATCATGCAAACAAAGCAGGCTTAAAGAGGGAAACAGGCTTGCTGACAAAGCCAAGCTTAAAACCCATCGTTATCTATTGCACTCCGTACGCCGGGATTGAAAGCGGGCGGTCTCGGGCATTTCGAGCACGTCTGGGTCTTGCTGGAGCCAAACGGAACTCAAACGCAGGCTGCGCTGGGGCGAGCGAGGCTGCACGCCCCTGGCGCTTCTGCCCTCCCCCGAGGAAACGCCACTTACGCCAGCTTCAGGTCTCAGGAGATTAAAGTTCCCATCCTCAGACAGAGGCAGGGCTGACACTTAGTGCCGCTTCTGAGCAACAGCAACAGCCCCGCAGTATGCTAGCTAATCACATGGGCTCTGAAATTTTAATACTCATTTGACAGGCACAAAAGGGCCTAAGTGTGTGCGTGCACATGAGGGTGATGGCAGTGGTGGATTGAGAATGGAATAATTTATCATGTGTAATTAATTATTCTCAGGAACGGGGAGGAGGAGGAGTCATCTCCATGCCTAGCTCCCAACTTTGTGGCGTGGATGGAACGGAGACACAGGTAGAGATGAACTCCTGCGGCCTCCTGTTCGTAGATACCGACGCGGCTTATTTAAAGTCCTCTCCCGGCTCCACCCCCCCCCCCCCCCCCCCAATTTAAATAACACCGCCTGCTAAATGGCTGCTACCCACTTTCAACACAAATTCTAAAAAAAATGGCCCCGTTTCTCTCTCCACCTGCTGCGTGGTTTCTGAAAATGATTTTCTGGTTTGTTCCCCGAGGCAAAGGTTTATGGAAAAGACCTCCAAACATTTAAACGAATCATAAGCAAACCCGCACCCTCATCCCTCTGACCAGCTTTTAATCATAGAGGGAACTCCATCTTTCTAGTTGGATGGAACAATCAGATGTTTTTAATATGGGAGGTATGCATTATTTACATGCTATAATCCCATATCACATCAGATGAGCTGTCAGTAATAATCTCTGCATAATCAGTATCAATGAATATTTCATCTGGTTCGAATCTTCAAACTCAATAAAGTATTTAAGAGGCTGTGCTCTTGTCGTCGTACCTCCAGAGAGACCATGCTAATTCAGACGCAGACTTGGGAGACTCGTGCTGTTAAACCTAATTTCATCAGCGGGCTCTATACAGGAGCGCCGTTATGGCCCATGTAGGCCCCACAGGGTAGGGGGTGGGGGCGTTAGGGCTGTCAAACTTCTGATATGCTGTCAGCCATTACCACTCATCTTTTGAAGCTTTAAAGTGTGAGGACTACAGTTGTACACATTCATCAGCCTTGTTCGGAGCCATAAATCTTGGCATATACTGGGGGCTATTTACAGCTGTTTGGATGCCTTCAGCAGGATTTCTAGGGACTGTGGCCTATGTCCCATGTGGAGGTTAGGACCGAACAGACGTCAGGGAGAACATTCGACATTGAGCACAAATTGGCTTAATCTGTAGTAAAAAAAACTCCCCAAAAAACACCACAGTGGTACTTCAAATCTGAAAGCTAGAAACTGTTGTGTGTCTATAATGGTAGGGCTGACCTAGCACTCTAAAGCAAACCTGTCCCTCAGCACATTTCAGCCATTAAAACACCAAAAAAAAAAAAAAAAACCCAACACAGATCAATCACTCAAGATGTTTTATATTTCTCCAAATAAGCAGTAAAATTATTCAGTACTGAAAGATATTGCTTCGCAACCCATAATATATATTCACACATTAAAGAGTTTAATTTCACACACATACACACACACACATACTTTGCATGTGTGTGTGTGTGTTGGAGATATTCTATCAGGAATACTAAGAAGGTGTGTTGATTAGCATAACTGCAGAGCGAGGTCCTGTGACAGTGACATTAGCTGTCAATGTCAGCCGGCTCCACGGTGCCTCGGTGCAAAGTGGCCCATTTGTGCCATAATTAGCTTAAACGCTCTGAGGATGAAAAATTCATGATAGCTTTGGATTTTTAATTGAGGGAGCATTCTGCATTAATCGAAGTCATTTAAAAAGCCTTCTGCTTCAGACGGACATGAGGGAGGAGAGAGAGAGAGAGAGAAGATCAGTTTCCTAACCCATCTCTTCTTTAGTGAGTGCTTCAATCTAACGCAACTCAATCAGGAACTGTCAGTGCACTAATACTCGCAGGGGTGCAAATTTGGTAGACCAAATTGGGATTCTACAATCATATATACAAGAACTCAAATGTAAAACTATGAGAACAAATCAATTAGTTGCCACATCATGACAATGGTTTGCCAATCTATATTCATTTCCACACAATGCTGACGTTACTAATCCTTGTGTCCGAACATTTCTTGGAAAGGGATCAATCTGTTTGGGGTCTATTTTGATATAGATGAAGTGGTGGTACAGTGTGCGGGTGAAACCATCATTTAGAGCTGAGATGCCCAACGCTGCTAGAGGCCCCTGCTCTGTACCTTTAGATTCGTTTTTTTCCTGCTCCAAACGCACATGATCCAAACTGACCACCTTGTTAACAAACCCTCCCTGAGCTGAAGGGAGTGTGTGAAGCAGCTAAAGCTCTAGCACATGCAGGGCAGGAAGCTGGGAAACACAACACCAGACGCATGAACTACAAGGACACATATTTCTGACACAGACTATACAGTTGTTTTGAAAGTATTGCTTTTTTGTTTCCAGGCTTTGAATGTAATGATGAAATATGAAATTTAAAGCCATTGTCTTTTTGTTCTTACCATTGCCTTAGCTGACTTAAGACCATATAAAACTGACTTGCCACTTTATTGGGCCTGCAACCTTACCATATAAAGTACATAAAAAGTGTTGAAGTGGAAATTTGTGATCCAGAACTAATCACCCATCATCAGTACCTGACCTCACTAAAACCCTTGTGGCTGAATGCAATCAATCCTCACAGCAATGCTCCAACAATTAGTGCAAAGCCTTCCCAGAAGAGTAGAGGCAGTTACCACAGCAAAGGGGGAAAGCACTTCAGCAATAACATTGATTTTGGAAGAAACACTGGATAAGTAGTATAACAATTATACATTACAACCATCAAAACTCAGGTCAACTGCATGAGCATGTGTGTGCGCTCTAGCGGTGCTCACCACCATGCAAACCATGCAAATGCGTGGGGCACCAGCAATCGGGGGCCCCCTGGTGGCCACAAGTGGTTGTCAGAAAAAACAAACAAACAAAAAAAGAGTAAATGCACCAAAGAGTTGCTAGATATCCAATCAGGGCTAGTGAACACAAATATGAAACGCTCGGATCCCAGCGGCGCCCGAAAAGGAAAGGAAAAGAAACTAGGATGGTTCAGTTCTGACTGCAGTGAGGAGATAGGTAAACAATGTACAAGGTGAGTAAAAATTGTATTTTGCTGTACAAAATAAAGTGTCTTTGATTAGGGTCCCCAGAAATGTCCCTGTGTGTATGTGTGTGTGTGTGTGTGTTAGAGATAGAGAGAGAGAGAGAGAGAGAAAGAGAGAAAGAATACACAATGACAGTAAGACAGGAAGACTTGCTATAATGTGGAGGATTGGAGTCCAAAGATGGATTACAAAGGCAGAGTTGATGGACAGACACGGAGCAGACAAAGGGAGGACGAATACTGTATGGCCCGCCTTCTTCACCTAAACAAAAGATCCAAGCATTATCTTTCTGTGTTCATTTGCTGAGACAATCTGCTGGCAGATCTTCTCTTTGTCAAGTTGGTCTGGTCTGTCTGTGCATATGGCAAACTGCCAAACTGTTGAGATAATTTTGTGCCATTGTACGACTGAGTCAGGTTTTCAGCCTTCTCAGAGCGGTGAAGCTGCATTCTACCTCAGCACAACCAGCAAGCACAATAGTTAAAGGTCTAATAAGAGCTCCAGCTTTACTGAACTTGCGAGAGACTTCAGGCAGCTGATCCCACAGTGCTGCTGCTTCCCCTATAGTCTTACATTTACAGTTATGTTTCAGCATGTTCAGTTGCAACTCAATGGATATGCAGTTTAGCTCTGAGTACTGGACAATGTTGGAAGACTCAATCTCTCCAGTTAACAGGACGTTTTCCAGTTTCGCGAGAGTGTAAAGGCCACTTTGAGTACACCTCTCATTTAAACACTGATCTATTATGTCCATAATCTTATAGATGTCAAACCTGTAATATTCTTCAGTTGGTCCTGGAAAAAAAGGAGAGGCATCACCCCAGAGTCGCTCCAGTGGCCTTCTATGTTGGGAAGAACACTGGGATCAATATGAGGTGCCAAAAGCTTTGCACATTTGAAGAAGTTTTTGAACTTCACTTCTGATCTTTTTGCCTTCAATGCCGTTATCGCACATTTCACTGCATTTCATGATCCTCAGCTTCACACGCCATTAAGAGCCCAAGGATGGTGGCTCCTCTTTCAGATTTATCCTACAAAGCCCTTGTTGTGGCTGCTGTGGGGGATTGTGGTTCATTGTTGGTCGGTTCCTCGCTGTGCAGCACACGATCACACTAGCTGACGTCAAGACTTGATCGCTGGAGCTCTTTCCACCTTACACTGAGCAGAGTGTTTTCAAGTCATGGACAGCAGCTTCTCCCACCTCTGTAATTTCCTTAAACACAGTTTTATATGTAGTACAAAGCTTGCACAAACAGCCTAGACTCTGGAGTCAATCCAATGCATCACATGTCAAGATTGATGACTTGCAAGCAGCTTGAGCAACTAGATTCACGCTGTGGCCCACAACATACATACATATGTAATGGCTGCAGTGCCAGTATTTTAGCCTGTGTTTGCTGCACCATGGTATGCTTGTCCCTGAAGACCTGACAACGTTTCAGATGAACCAACATAGCTCCCAGAACTATGGCTCTCACCAGCTGTGTCCAAAGCATCTTAAAATCCAAGTTTTAGAACTTCTTTTGTGGGACAAGATGGTAGTCTACATGCCTCAGACACACAGATTCCTGATCACTTCCATTAATGTCTGGTGCTCCAGCCATCATAACTGAAAACTGGAGAAGATTCTGGATTGTACTGATTATTTCTTTGATTATGCGGTGTGACATCAAATCTAAAATTTAATTTTGCACCATCCACAAGGTATACTCCTGATTTCCCCACCTACCCCTGATTTTGCCAATATAGGATCCTCTTCACGGTTCAGATTTTGTAGGTGACCTTCTTGGGCATCATGGCCCCTTACAGCATGTCTCTGCGCAGCCAAAAGCTGGGCACCTTGTTGCCTCTTGTATTTGCTCATCTTTGGCAGAAGACAGCTGGGTATCATCTGCTCCTTCCTGGTGATACTGGCTTAACACAGCAATTTTAGTTTTTTTGACTGGCTACCCTGGTGAGCTTTTAATCTGGTGATGGCTTTCTTTTAGTTCTTAAATCCAGCTGTGATGCCTGATCTGTGTTTTTAGCAAGGATTAGCTTTTGTGTTTTAAATGTGCATGCACAATAATAGTGCAACAATCCACCAACAGATGGAGATCAGCAAACCCCGGGTCAGTCACTGTACCAGCATTCTTGGAAATGTGTTCTGTGTGTTAGCATCTGTTCAACAATGAACACCGATGGGAAGGTGACTGATGAGGTTTTAGAAGAAGCCTTTCAAACTAATGTCGGTCTTCTTCTCTCCTCACTGCTGTGTTCTTTGCGTTCCTATCTTCATATATATGCCGTCTGCCTCTTCTGCTCTGTCTCTACATGTGTACATTTCCCTCTCTGCGGGTCTGTATCTCCTCCCTTGTAAATTTGACTCCTTTTCTCACGTTGCATCTCAACTTTGCATTTCCTTTCCTTTCATGGAAACGTATATTCCTGATCATGCGCCAAAATATATTACAGAAACAGACATAAGGAGTTGACACTTATTCTGTCAGTGCTGATTCACAAATCATATGCTAGATTTGTCATTTGACCTGGAATTTTAGGATACATATTAAAATGTGTAATTAGATTCTTATTTTCATTTAAAGGATGCTCTATGGATTTATGTAAAACTGAATCCTCTGACAATAGTCTAGTGTAATAGTTCTTAATGGTCGGCTATGAATTAAGGCAGTGCCTCCCTTTTGTAGATAAAAAAATATCTTCGGGCCCCCACCACTCTTACACACATGTACACGTCTTTTGCTTCATTTCCCTTGATGTGCCCCCTCCTATGGGGCTCACCCCCACTTTGGCAACCACTGAATTAAAAGTAGATTAATGATAGTTTTCAAAATACAAGCACACAAAGGGCATTCATTAGTGAGAACATTTTTGGCCATTTTTTTTTCATAAACTAGTGAAACCATGCTGTCTTTATAAGCTAAAAAGTTATGTGAGTTGCAAAAACATCCTTAACTAGAGAATCTAAGATAAAAATATATTTTAAAAACAGCAGGACAGGAAAGCAGCTAACAGCTAACTACACTGTATATGAGCATTCCATGAGCATTCATTAACAACAGTCTAAAGTCTCCACACATGCAGTATTGGCTTGTCATAGACATCTGCCATCTAAAGCAGTTTCCTCATATGAAAACACTTGTCTGCTTATTATTGGGCTTATAAACATATAATGCCCTACTGTTTGTGCTTAAGAGGTGTGGCGTATTATCCTAACATAGCCTGGGACATACTAAATAGCAAAGTGTCCCGCTACAGTAATACAGAGCCAATCCTGCACTTCTGTAATACACCGTGATGAGAAGAATAAAAACAGTGCATTCTTTATGACGGGGGAGGCTGAAGTGAGCCAGCCAGTTACAGCACGATGACGGTGTGGAAACAGGACACATTAGCTTGCTCTCATCTCAAAACCATTTTTGACACAATGATCGTGACTAAGTGTAACATTACACGAACGTAATGAAGGTAATCAGAACTTCCTAAAATTACTTACATCCTCTTGGTGATCCAAAAAAGTTAATTAAGCTCTTGTAATCCCTGTACAAGTTTCATTATATGGAGGGAGGTCGTGCACCCAGTGCAATCGCCCTGGGGGCCGTAGGTTCTGATAGACAGTACGCTGTGCGCAAACTGGCTGCTGCTTCTCATCGGCGTGTGAGTGTTTGCAAAAGCTGATATCTGGTTGTAAAGCGTCCTCAAGTCTGAGAAAGACGCTATATAAATGTAACCAATAATAATAATAATTTTTAAAGCAGTAACAAATCATAAAATAAAAACAGCTTTGGTGGGTGGAAAATATCTGCATGAACTACAGCAACTAGGGACAGAAAGGGAGTGTGGGGTTTACACACATCCAGAAAATGATGGCTTATGGTACTTCTAAAGCAAATTTGTTTTGGTACATGAAAGATATGAATCAAAAATAAACCAGTTAGATAGCACACATCTCTGGCTGATAGCGGGGACGCTAAATTGTGTGGCCTGGTGACATGAATGCTCAGAATTCTATAGTGTGCTCCACATTACCCTCTTAAACACCACTGATTTTCCAGCATGACAAATGGAACTTTTTAAAAAGACTTAATCAGAGAGAGAGAGAGAGAGAATGAGAAAAGTAAGATTATCATGCTGCTCTACAGCTTTTTCCTGTTCCCTCTTCTCCTCTTCAGAAGCAAGCATTTAACCTTTTTCACACGGAGGGCCTGGCCAAATCAATGTGCCTGCATCAATATACAATAGCCATAAAAAAACAATTTACCCCGAACAGATTTCTTCCATTGATTAGTCTCCGGACGGTGGAGAAGCATGGTGGCGATAGCGCGTACAGGTTAATGGCATTTACCGGCCTCGCCGTGCCAAGAGCAAATGACCTTCCTTAAAAGATAATTACCACGGCAACAAAGGACCAGGAAGAGGAGCAGGAAAGGAAGTGCCAACTTCCGGCCAGGGCGGCAGGCTCTGCGAGTGGTAGTGCTGAGAACATTGCTCCGTGCTCTGTGTCACTGCCGGTAGACAGGGTCTGTACGGTGTACGCTGTGTCAGTGAGCAAGAACACATTTCATTGACGCCTTCAACCGGAAAACAGCATTAGTTGGCCTCAGGGTTTTCATGTAGAAATTTCATGTATATATATTGAAACGCATAAGTGTGTGCATGTAAGCTGCCACTTCCAGCGTGCCCTTATACTTCATTGTATTAACTGCTCCGATGCCTTTGCTGCGCGCGCACGCGCGCGCGCACACACACACACACACACACACACACCACTCTGGAAGAGCTCAACAGTTTATTATGTTTCAGGGTCCCGACTCATGGAATTCAAACCAGCATCCCGCGGTCTTGCTCATTAACTTGCACCCCACCTCCTCCCATCCATGTGCCTTAATGTCCATCACTCTCCCAGCCGCCTCCAGCTCCAGTGGAGCGCCCGTCCCGGCAGACGGCCAATTAGGCCCTCCCCCAGTGCCAAGATGATGTGTGAGGTGCACCTCTCCTCGCTGGAGGCTGATACCTGCAGCCCCCCCCCCCCCCCAACACCCGCCCACCCGTGGCCGATCTGACTGCGGCGGCCTCGAGTGACAGCGCGTCGGAGCGGCTCATGAAGGATGCCAGACAAGGAGAAAGGGGAGATTAAGGAGAGCCATGTTCAGCACATGTCAGGCTTCCCTGGGAGGAGGGTGAAAAATGCAGTTCAGAGTCACGGAGAGGCAGCTTTCCGGAGGGCTGAGGACTAGCACATTTTTTTTTTTTTTTTTTTACCAGTGCCGTACAGAGATGTCCCTGACTGCAATCCCTTAGCCCTCTATGACAGCCCTGGCTTTTCAGTCTCCTCCGGTCCGTCGCCAAGCTGCCCTCCCCCTCCTGTTGGGAAAGGTGCTGAATCTCATCATTCATGGGGATCAGACCCAAGGGAGCCGCGGTTGGAAATATCCAGCCGTTAACAGCAATCGTCTACATAAAACCTCCCACTTCTTCCCGTCCTAATAGCAACCGATTTTATAACGGTGGAAATATCACCTCTTGGCTATGTACAAGCTGAGAGCAGAGGGAGATGACTGTACACGCCTCTTCTAAACGCACATAAAGTCAGGAGACAATGTAGCTCCCCAGTTGACTGATGCGTCACTTAGCAACGAGGGAGAGGGACAGCTCCGCCGTCCTTCCTGCCTGGCAAAGGATCTACAGGAGGAATGGGGGTCTCAAAGGAAGAAGCATAGAGGCCATGCTATCAAAGGTCCAGTGGAGAAGGCTGGAGAAGGCAGTCATTACACGGACACCTCTTCCTGTTTAAAACTCAGCTATTTCAGGACAAGCTAAAGGAAGTGTGTGCTGTGCGGTGCAGATTGGTTACTGCAGAGTAGGAGGAGTGTGTTCTGCGCGCCAGCTCTCTAAGCGCACGCTGGCCTGCAGCGCCCGCTTCATCCATCATTACTATAGAGAATCATCTCCCTGTCAATACCCCTCACTGCTATACATTATGGCCATGTGGACACTGTTAGTGCTAATGACATTCAGCAGTCCCCCCGGGCAGAGAGAGAGAGAGAGAGAGAGAGAGACAGAGAGAGAGAGAGAGACAGAGAGAGAGAGAGAGAGAGAGAGACAGACAGACACGCCATATGGGCTCTGCAAAGGTGGAGCACATGCAGCGACAGCTATAGTGCACTGAAATGCATTTTCTTCCACACATGCAGAAGCCCTCAGGCAACAATTATGAAAACAGTACAATATCAATGAGGAATTAATAAAAGTATCCCTCAAATATAGAAAATACATTAAAAAAAAAAAAATAATATATATATATATATATATATATATATATATATATATAAAGAAAACTATCAAAATATAGCTCCTAGCAAGCTAACTGTAATCTTTTAGAACTGCTAAATTAATATTAGAATGGGCATTTAATAGTGTTGTATGTAATAAATAAATAAATGTACACTGTGTGTGTATGACTGTAGCTAGGTGGTCTCATATTAACTCCCTGCCTTCCCAATAAATCAGACAGACCAGTGCGCTTATCGCTGTTTTGACGCTCAGATCAATCTAGCTTTTAATCTTGAGCCCACTCGGGCTGTGGCTAGCCTCAATGCCACACATCCAACACACACCATCTCTCACCACTGCCAGCATGTGTGTGTGTGTGTGTGTGTGTGTGTGTGTGAGAGAGAGTCCAAACTGAAGTCAAAACCACAGGATCGCGGGACAAGAATTCCACAGCTGTTACAAGCCAAATAAATAAATAAAAGGAGTTGTCTGATGCTGTCCCACACACTATTAAACAATCTGAATTAAGCAGCAGTGTGCTGAATCAGGAGCGAGTCACTGGACAGAAGGGTGATCACAAGGCATTGGATGTGATCATATCAGTATCCACAGAAAGAGCCACGCTCAGCTTCTTCCAAAGGCTTTGGGTTGGTTCGGAGGCAGTGGGAACTGCGAAATGGCATGAATGCAGAATTAACAATGAACACTGTTAGGGATAATAATGGCCTTGAAAAAGGTTATTCGTGTGTCCAAAAAGTCCCAGGACAACATTCCAACACACATCTCAATAGTGCACTCTTGGGACTGACCGTGTCGGTGATTCCACACATCTACACGTCTTCCAACATAATCTTTCACACCTTAAGATTCTGACTTTGGAGAACATGTCAAGTGTCAAGATTTTAAGGCATCGTGTATGAAACTGTGTATAAGACAGTGGACTGTGTTGCTGACATGTTTGGAGACGCAATTGCAGAACCCCACTCTGTCTGAGCCGTCTGCACAAATACCACAACATACTGCTGTATACACCCACACACCCGCACGCACACACACACACACACACACACACACACACACACGTTCAGATTACGTTGACACCAGACGAACTGACTACATGACAAACTGAAAGTCTCTTAGTGTGGAGAGCAAAAATGACACCTGACACATTTGGACCTTGGAATAATTTTCTTGACATAGCCAAGGGAAGTTCAACTCATACTGGTTGCTCTCAAATAACCTCATCAATGAATCTGCTCAACACAACTGGGCGCCTGTTAGAACAATCATCAGTCACCTGTTTTGAAAATTGCGTATAACAGTAAGAGGGAATAAAAGCCCCCCCCCCCCCATTTTTTTTTGCCAAATTCCTGAAAAGCTGCATTCCATCTATACTGTTTGAAGGATCCAGCTTATGTAAATGCACTGGAATGAGGCAGCAGCTTTAAAACAGCTGTGCCTTAGGTGATTGTGACACCAAACGTGCAATTACGAGTCTTTTAGGTTCTCTATTGCTGCCTTGTGCAAATCCTCTCCATTTTCCGTGCTGTTTGGATATCTGACCTGTTCGGTTTCCACGCTAAACGAACAAACCAAAAACCCACTCACCCACCCACCCACAAACACACAGGGAACAAAGACAAAGGACTGATGACCCCTGAGAGGGATCTTTTATTTATAGAATAAAAGTCTGCATTTATTCTGTGTATTTGTACATAGGACAAGAGTACTTGGACTGCAGCACACATACAATACAGTCATGCAGGCTGTCCAGGGCAGCGCTGCACGAGAGAGGAGTGGGAGTGGTCAGTGAGAAAATGGTTCTCTCTGCTCGTCTGTGTAATCGAAGCAGGAAGGAAAACACAAGGGCCAGAGAAGGCTTAAGCCTACAGACCAAAGCTCAGATAGAGGTTCTCTGCAGAAACGAAGCAGTTTTTTCCTTCCCCAATCGAGAACCGAGGCTCAATCCAGGTAAAGGAACTGCCGGCCCTGGCCACCACGGCAACAGCGACCCAAAAGGTAAGGACGTTCGCCATGTGTACTCCTCTATCAGAAAAGATTAATCTGGCAAAAGCAGCATGTGTGTGTGTGTATGTGTGGGGAACTCACACCCACAAAAACCTGGGACCCGAAGAGAAAGCATGTTCACAGCCATTTCAGAAGACCTGCACTACTCACGTCTTTCTGAAATATACTGGTAGGTACATTTACATAGACTACTAGATATTTATTCAGCAGCAAGAATAAAGCTGAAGAAAAAGACAAAATGTGAGGTGAAAGGACAGATTTATATGCAGCATGGCTGCTGTGAGTCATAACTGTAATCTAGCTGTGAGGTGAACTGATTATGTTCAGGATACATGTTAGCCATCTCATCCAACATGAAAAGATGATATCCTGAAGTTATGTACTGAACACGTTTGGTAAGGAAGAGAAATAAACAAACAAACAAACAAAACAGGTTTCAGTTCTCATTGAAATCCAGATTTACAATCAAATTTTTAACCGATTACTGATGTTTGCAAAAGCATCTTACTAGGACAATTTACTGGTAGAAGCTCTGTTATGAGAAGCACTTTTTGCCATGACTGTATGGCAAAACAAATGCAGCTAATCAAACTATTTACAGGATTCTAGTAAGATTAATATTAAAGAACTGATGAGCAAGCTTGTATAATTTTGTCTTCAGACAATTTTAAGAGATACACTGCAAATGAACGGTCTTTGGGAGGGAACAACTTTGGTAAGTTAAGTTATTATAAACCCTCTGCAATATCTCGCAGAGTATTAATACACCACTCTTCTATTGTCATTTGGAGGCGGTAGCTAGGGAGTGGAGATGGAGGTTTCTCGCTGAGGTCCAGGTTGACAAGCGAGATGACTGCCCAGTGTGATTCAGGTAGACAGACTGTGTGGACTGGCTAGCTTACTACGACATCGGACTCCGCCGTTACTGAAGGCTGATTAGAAATAAACTCTGCACATACCATTTAAGTTATTTATAAACACATTTTGAATAATATTAGTATACATAACTGGTAATACAACACCCATCAGACATGATTCTACGGCATTCTACGGTGTGATGTGATTAAGATATGTCTGTGTCCTGATTTCATTTCATAGCAAATAAAATTTACATCTGGATTTTGATCATATGACACTGAATGGCATCCACCACAGTAAAAAAGTAGCACCGTCTGAGGTAAATGACACACGTGCTAATAGCACCATTAACCAGAGAAAACCAAAGCAGTACAGAATGGAAAAGAAATCTAATTGATTTACTGCAACAATAACATTGACAGAATCACAAATATAGGATGGGTAAAAGATACATTCCTACACAAATCAGGCAGACCAAAAGGAGGCTTTAAAATCTGTCAAATTGAAGAGATATTGTAAGAACATATATTACCAACAGGACGATAAAAGACAACCAAAAAAAAACAACCCAAAGCCAAAAAAAGAAAGGAAAAAAAAAAAAGAATTATATAGCGATTTATTTACAAATCTGTGCAAGTGTTAAGTGAAGTCCTATGAACGGAGCACACGACTAGAGAGACATGAAAAGCAATGAGGTAGGATTGTGATTGTACACGTTTCATCACGGCCTAAGAACCCCCTGACCTGATTGATTAGCTAGACTTTTATAAAAAATACTATTTTCCCCCCCATTCCCGTAAAGCTGAGATTATTATGAACTGCTCTGAGCTGGGCCCTGAATAGTTTCAACGCAACTGAGACCATGATTTGATCATGAAACAGCGAGGCAACGATACCTGCTGGAGTGAGTATAAACAGGAAGTGATGACGTGAGCAGGGGCAGGAAGTGCTATAGTGGACTACTGGGCAGGTCTGTGTAACATGTGGATGGGTCCTCAGCATTTGACTGACAATCTCTGTATGTGGATTTACAGTGCAGGCCAAAGCAATACTATCCTTTATACATGTAAAATAGCGCTTTTTAAATTCTCCCCATTCCTCTTTTTTTGGCATCAAAAATAAAAAAGCCGAAAATCAAAAGGATGACAAAAGGAAAACATGAATTTTTTAAATTCCATTTAAAAGAACAGTACGTACAAACACCAGCGAAAGCGTAATGCTCCTGATATAAACAGAGTAACACGACCATGGCACACTGCAGAAGTTCAACTACAGCAACATCTTAGACCTCTAAATACAATTTAAACAAAAATATAATTTAGCCTCTGCTTTTTTTTTTTTTTTTTTTTTTGCACTTTAGATAACTCTGAATAATAACCTTGGCAAAGGCCATTTTGTGCAAGTTCATACCAAAGTTGACCGATACCCAGCACTCGCACTCTACACACCCACTTTGGCTTCCATTCAACCCGCCGCCCGAGGAGCACACAGACGCCCCACCAACATATAAACCCGAATAAACGACAGCGCGACGCATCCGTTCTCGTTTAGCACGAGCAGGTTCTTTTGGATCCGTATGGAGCTAAGCAGCTCAAAAGCTAAAGCAGAGGCACAAATGCGAGGACAGATGGATTCACTAGTGCAGACCAGAGCAGTTATCATCTCAGAGAGGTCCACTGGTAGGCTTGTGTAGCTTTTAAGCGTTTGATGACTGCAGTTCATCATGGCCATATAAACTGAATGGATATATTTCACAGTTACGTTTTCCCTGTTTAGGGTTCACGACTGAAGGGACGTTACATTTCTTTTTCAACCATATTGCATGTGAAAGCTGTTCAGCCCAAATTCACTCACTGAGTGGCTGTCGAAAAAAGGAATCACTTATAAAGTGTTTCCTCCTGTTCAAGGCAACGTTTCCACTGACGAATCTCAATATGAAAGGATGATCACAAGGATTGACAGTTTCTTTTGGCTATCGTTCCACATCAGCTTTGCTAAGGCTGGTGTTTTCCAGTGTACCCACAGCCCCAACATCACAGAACACCATGTCATGATTAGCGGGGCAATATACAGCACACGTCACACAACATCTACACACCAACAAAGGAAAATTAAATTCCACACAACAGTATAACCTGGAATTGTTTTTTTTTGTTTTTTTTTGTTTTTTTTAATTAACCAGCTGTCTATTTCGTTATTATTACCTTGACGTGGAGGTTAAAGTAGGAAATCATTAAGATAAAACTACCTTTCAGAGATATATGAAGTGTGAACTGTAGAGCAGTACAGAAAGTGCTAAACTTGGTTTGTCATTTGAAAAAGAGAGAGAGAGAGAAAAAAAAAGGAAACTGGAGAGAGGACGAAAACCGTTAACATGTGCATGGAGACGTGAAGAGAACCATCTCGTAAACCATTTTCTACCAGAACGCATCCCATAAAAGTCACCTCAATAGTAGACACTGAAGTGGACCTCACACATCTGTGTAATTTCTAACCATTAAGACCCATATTTGCCTATCATTATGATATAGCATTTCTTAAGATTAAAGTGCTGTCTTGTACGGTGACTACGCCAGCTCCAATTACAGGCACACTTCCAGAAAACAGAGCTATGAAACAAAAAGGGAAATGATGCTCCTTAACAAATGACTCACAGTGACGTGATAGAAGGAGCTCTCGGAGTGCTGTGACAACCAGGAATTAGTGCTTGTAATTTAAGATATGGTTTTACGGTTTGTTTTTTTTTGACAGCACTCCATTAAACAGAATACATTTGTGACGAGCCCTGGTTTCTTCTACACGATCTATACTCAAGAGAAAATGCACACGAATGAAAAGAAAGTGAAACCGACTGAATGACAAGTGAAATTGGCAAAAGGTAAAAGGCTAATTGACAAAAAGATGATGGAGCCATTTCAAACTGGAGACCTTAGCAGGGTAAGGTGCAACCTGGATCCAAATCATGAACTGTCCAAAACATAACAGCATGTTTCCAATATATATTCAAATATACAGTTACCCGCGCTCCCCACATTAAAGTCATTCAACTAAGAAAACGCGTGATCTGCAGAGCTGAAAACATGTAAGCAACAGAAAGACAGGAAGCAAAACTGAGAGAAAGGCTTGAGAGGCAGATTTGGAGTTGATTCACAGTTGGCGTTAACGTCATCACAGTTGAGAACTCGAACCTGCAGAAAGGAGCCTTATTTTCCTTTGCTTGTCTTTTTTTTTTTTTTTTTTAAATAAACAGCCAAACAAACCTTTTGAGAAAAAAAAAAAAAAAAGATATGAAAGAAAAGTGGGGGGATTAAAACTAAACACTTAAAAAACTAAACAACCCCAAAACAGCACATGAATGGCATGGCTCACTGGAAGTTGTCATTATACCGTATTTCATCCCCACTAGTGGTGCCCCCTGGAGGATGTTTGGAGTGGGGACCCTGCCGTACGTCTGGTCTGAAGGAGGAGACCGACGCATTTAACACCGAGCGCTGCCGACAGCTTTACCCGCATCCTCACACGGCACCTGCCATGTCTCTCCACTCACACTCCAAAGTGCAGTTTAAGCAATAGCAACTTGTATTACAATCACAGCTTGCTATAAAAACAGAGAACGTAGTTCCCAGTGGTCGCCAAATGAAATCAGAAAGGGTTTAAAAAAATAAAAAATAAAATTAAAAAAAGCCTAGCTCACACTTCTTGACTTAGAATACAGAACATTTATGATCGGCAACATGTCAAAGGCAATAAAAATATAAAATACCTCCTATGTCTAGTCTATCAAGTGACTAAGATCACAGTAAGATCCAACGTGCATCCACTTATTTGTAAGGTTTGGATACATCGCCTCAAACGGAGGAAAAAGGCTGAACTAAAGTGTATTGCTGATATGTAAAAGAAATATTTGTATAACAATATCTACTGGCCATTTTGCTGGCGATCGGAGAAACAGAGGGAACTTGTCTGAGAACACATCACATCATTAGCACCGTCAGATCTAACAGAAGACAACACCTCAGCTCCCAACTCCCCTAAACCATCCTGAACAAGACTAAACAGATGGTGGCCATCCTCAATATACCGGTACTAAACTACTGGGCCTTTCCCGAACAATTCATCAAAGTACTTCCCCCCCCCCCCCCCATTAAGACACTGCAGGAACGAACCCTGCTTAAAAGGTGCACTTTTGTGTCTCTCCACACTAAGTACCAACAGCAGACAGACCTATTCGACTCCACACAAAGCTCCAGAGTCAAAAGAGCATTCATGTTTTATAAAGAACGTTCTCCTTAAAGCAGAACTGTTCTTTTGAAGGGGAAAAAACCTTTGTTCTCCACTTAAAGACATTAGGACATGTTCTGACACAGAACACCAGTCGATGTGCCATACACATTCGTATTTGATGTGATTTATAGGATCTCTCCTGTCAAACGCACGTTTCATAACCAACCGCACACCCCTCAACATTCCCCATTCAAAGCTTATAAACCAACCACCTCCCCAGAAGCTCTCATTCATTCACTGCACGCATGCTGACGGACATGATGGGCAGTGGGGGTTTTGTGGGTGAAGCTGTCGGAGAGGCTTGGGTGTACTGGGGTAGTAAAGGGAAAGAAGGCCTCTATTTGGGCTCAAGGGAGAATCTCAAATGGCAGAGCGGGTGATCATGTGACGCCTCGTCTCCTCCCAGTGGTCCGTGAGGAGCAGTGAGAGCTAGGGGGAGGAGTGCTCGCCGGCCCCTACATGCCATCGTAGGAGAAGTTTTCCATCTTCACCGTCTGCCGGATCAACAGCTTGGATTCTCTCCGCTCCTCGTTCTTGATGGACTTGTTGATGTCCATGATCTTCTCACAGATGTACTTGTTCACTTTGGAGAGTCGCTGTGTGATCTCGGCACTGTCGGCCGTCTCCTGGGACACGCGGTCATACAGACACTCTGAAATAAAATTTTTGGATCAGGATTGGGACTTCCCCCTCGAAAAGCTCCTAAAAGATATTTGTGCATTAACAAAAGAACAACAGAGATGCTTCACTCATAACGCAAAGGAGAAAGGACAAACTGACCAAACGCATTAAGTGACCTCTTTTTGGGAGCAAGTGTGTGGGGTCCCATTCACCTCGTACGATTTTGAGCTTGCTGGGGGAGAGGGGTGGTTTAGGCAGCGCGTCCTTCTTCTTCTTAGTGGCTACGCCGGTCACGCTGCGGTTCTTCAGCGTCTCTGTGCCCCAGATCAGCACTGCCAGGTTTTTGGTGAATTTGGAGTCGCCCTGCGTACGCTGCAGCTGATGCCATTTCTCCTCCTCCACCCAGATGCCTCCACCCAGGTGAACCTAGAGGAGAGGGACGCACAAGCTGGATTTAATACATAATACACCACACACAATCAGAATGTAATTCAGCTCATATTAGCTTACGTCAACGTGCCCATATAACACACAAACTAGATTTTAATAATAATGACAATGTTTAGAAAAAAAAAACAAAAAAAACTATAGACATCTGGGGACCGTTAACATATTTTGTGACAGCCAAGCTTAAAGCCCCTCTGAAACTTTTGTGTCCAAAAGCCTGATGACGATGCAGTTTCACCAGTCTAAAATTCAGTTACGTCTGACAAAGCCTTTTTTTTTTAAATTTCCCCTTAACCGGCAGGTGTTTCAACTTTCGCTCCCTGCAGGGACCGGTCTAACAGGCTCTGGCTTCCGTGCCCCGCCCATCTTCCCAGAGCCAATCCCAAGGCCAGTTGCGAGAGTGGCGCTTCATAAGTGCATCAGGGGCCCCAGTTGCTGGGTTGGCTGGGATGAAGGGATGTGTTTTGACAGGCACCGCACTGACACTGATGTGCCAGGCTGCCTCTGCACCAGGCTAGCCACCACTCAGCACAGCTGCATCTCTACAGAGATTTAACATGGGAAAATATTACCTTTGTTCTTCCTGCGCGGTCTGAGAACCTTTTTGGCTTGTAGCACAAACCCTTAACGGGAGGCTGGTGGAATAAGGGGAAAGCTCAGAACTCGCTGTCTGCTCACAGGGCCCAGCAAAATCTCAGCAAGCGTTCTGCTTAAAATGTCCACTGGGGTGGGAGCGTCATAGCTAATTAGAGAAACCTGAAAGGGCTGAACAAAAGCCCTCACAGCCCCACCGCAGGAGCTATAAACTCCACACGGTCAATGGCATAAGGACGCGGTGGCTAGGGCGTCCCAGGCCAGGGTTAGCCTGGGCTTCACTAACCCAAGCTGCCAGGCTGGCTCTCAGCTGAGCGCACACGGATGGGTCCACATATGACGTGTGCTCAGGCCCATTTACAGTACCAGTCAAACGTTTGGGCAGGTTTGAACGCACCTGCCTCAACGGATATTTTTCAAAGTTTCATTCTAAATAGGTTAATGCTAAAATTTGTTTCCAAGACAAATTCTAAATAGATGAATAAGAATGTTTATATGCTATATATTATGAACTGTTTTGCAAACACATTATTATTATTATTATTAATAATATAATTTAAATGCCCCCTTGGCATATATTTTTCATTCAGAACTTTAGTGCCTCACTCCACAAGGGCTCTTCATGTAAATGTCTTCATCATTCATCTTGTGGAGGAGGAGCCTGAGTGGTGTCTCCTGAAGCTGGTTAAGACCACCGCCACGAGTGAGCAAAGCTCTCAAAGGACAGGTGGGCTGCTCTGAAGAAACTCAAATCTAAAGACAGCATAATCCCATATGTTCTACTTTTTTTTTTAATCTGTGAAAAATAAGTATTTCTGCAAATATTTATTCTTCTAAAATGGCATTAAAAGGAGTTTTTAAAAATGTTCTTTCTCCGTCACCTCTTACCATTCTGCTGTGTGGGCTGGGGACCCAAAGGATTGACCAGCATATAGCGTTAACTATCTTATATTCATCTGGTTAACCAGGTCTTGCTAATGGGCTCTGAATACACACGACAGGAGCTAAACGAGGGAAAGTCAATGTCAAAAGTGTATCGCATCATATAACATTATCAAAACAAACTTGTAGCTGAGCTAAATTACCTAAACTTAGCAAAGGCTGGCCTGCACATCGGTACATTCGCATTGCTTGCTACATTAATGAGTAAAGTGTCAAATAAAACAATGTCTTAATTAAAAATAAAGACTTACCAACTTATCATCTACATTGTTTCCAGTAAGTATTGGGAAGGCTGCTGCATTAAGCTTTAGTCGGCTTGCAAATGCGGAACTGTATTGAGCCCCATTTTCAAACGAATTCATAGCAAAATGTCTTACAAATTCTTACATTTGCTGTCACTTTAACCCCAGAAAGCAATGTCAGCCATTTTGATTTGATCTCGTTTTCTGGAATAAAATGTAAAGAGAAACCTCTCTCCTGCTTGCATCCACATGCATGTACTCCAACAGAGCAATGAGGGTCAGTTGACATCACAGTTCATGAATATGCAAAATAAAGTAGCTTATGATTTGCTAGATCCGTTAGATAAGGACGTTATCTCTGACGTCAAAGAGAACACCAAATAAAGTATAATTCCTAAATGGTAGTATACAAAAAAAAAAAAAGAAAAGAAATGTACAGGTTATTTTATACACTCTGCAGTGGCCATTAAATGTTGAATTGAAGCAGAAGCATAATCACATAAGATAATCACATACGTCCTGCTAATATAACATTTATAAGGAGGACGAATCCTGTGCAGGGCCTTTAATGGTTATAACCTTCACCATTCATCTAGAAAACAATAAAACTAAACAAAGTGTGTGCGCAAATTTGTGATTGGCAGTGTGTGTGTGTCCCTGTGCAATGTCATGAAAAAGGGCACAGGGTAGAAGGGCAGAGTTTTCCTGCTTGTGTGGCTGAGGACGTGGTGTGTGAGCATGCTTTCATTTAGCCGCACGAAACCAATAAGGAACATATCAGCAGGGCATGTGCTAAACAAATGAGGTCCCTCGCAATATCTAGATTGTGGCCAGATTTCTGTCCATAACTAAGATAGCACAGAAACGTGAGACAGACCGCTTCAATATGTGGATGCCGAGATCGGATCTCGACGCAGTCAAGAGCCATCCTGAGAGCGGCCACGCCTGAAAGTTAATACGCCTTGGAGTGACCAGACACACCAGGTCACATTGAAAAAAGAAGTATAACCCCTGCTATATGAACAGAGAGAGAGAGAGAGAGAGACACAGACACACACACACACACACACACACACACACACACACACACACAGTCACTCTTACTTTTCCATCGTTGAAGGTATAGACGGTCCTTGGAGAGGGTGAGTGAGTGGAGCTAGTGTTGGCTTCCTCTCGGCACACTTCCTGTGGCTCTGCGATTGGCTCCACCACCTCGGCTTTGATTGTCTGAGTGCCATTGTCGTGCATTGGCTCTGCAGGCAGGGAAGCGTTCAAGAGCAGGTTAATGAAGATGTGTTGGCCTGTAGCATGGCACAGCAAGGTTAACAGGAAAGCATGGAAAAGCAGGAGGCCCCCTGCAGCCCAGCACACACAGCCCCTTGGTCTCAGGAGCCTGGGTTCCAGGCCAGCAATGGGTCCTGGTTCCCCCACTTTGGGTGGCTGCTGGGGCCTCCAGACACTCAGGTTATTTTAGCCCTGCAAGATGGCTTGGTGGCTGGCCGTGCAAAACTTTCATGCAGCTGAGGAGTTTGAATATCAGTCAATGCGCTGCGTTCATGACCCCACCACACCCTGGCCAGTCTAATCTTTACCACTCACCAGCAGCCCTCTTCAAACACCCCCCCCCCCCCGTCTGACCCCTCTGAAACACATGGGTGGACACACGTTCGCGCACACACTCATAGTCATATACACAACCACACTCACACATGCACACCAACACACTTACACACACAGTCACAAACACAGAGAGCGGTTGGCTGGGACACTGGCCCCAGAACTCTGGACACCACGTCTTCTTTTAAGCAGCCGGCAGTGTGGTTCAGAAGCCTCAGGAGTAATCACCTCCCGCCGCTACTCTAACACTGGAGCACAGTGCACAGGCCTAGTTTAGAGAAAGGTGAACTCACACCTTTCACAGAACCACTGCAGCACTGAGGAATTACGGATTGCTACAAAGGCTTGAGGAATAGAGTCGCATAAAAAATCTACCCTTAATACACTAATAAATGTGAGATTTAATGAGGCATTCTAAAATTTTCAGGACAACAACAACAAAAAAAATACATCTACAGTATCACTTTTATAAAATGCGGGCTATTATATTGAAAAGCAAATAATACCCACAAGAATCATCACAAAACACTATGCAATGGCTGATGCTGTTTGAAGTGACATTATGATTCACAGTAATAACAGGTAGCCCTTATTCAATAAAAACACAGATGAAAATTTCACTGGGGTACAGTTTGGTTGGACTCAGTTGTAGTGCATGCCTTGCTGCTGGAACAGGCACTGACATAACTCATCTCAGCACTAGCAATGCAGTGTAATTTGTCACACTACTAGCCATGATGGACTTTTCAACTCAACAGAAACCTGAATGAAAATGCACACCACTATGCACCTTAAAGTGGGCCATCCAATAGCATTACATTTCTTAATAACAAAAACAACCAACAAACCAGGTCCTCCATAATATCCTGTAACGCACCCAGAGCATAGCAGTCAAACGCCCAGGCCTGCTTTCACTGATAACTGGATGGCAGGTTTAGACACACATATAAAGCATTTGGGGTGTGTGTGTGTGTGCGTGTGCGTGTGTGTGCGTGTGCGCGTGCGTGTGCGTGCGCGCGTGTGTGTGTGTGTGTGTGCGTGTCTTACCACTGCCCAGTCTCATGAGAAGGACGTCCTGCAGGCGGCGGTTGAAGTCACGCAGCTCCTTCACCTCCGTCAGCAGGCTGCCGTGCTCCTTCAGCTTCTTGGCCTGCTGGAGGAGCTGTCGGCGTGCCCGCTCCAGCTCCTGCTGCAGCCGCCGCATCTCCTCCTCCTGCTGCCTGTAGCTGTGCACCAGCTCCTCATAAAGCACGCGGGGGACCACGGCCGCCGGCCCCGCGCCCATCGCCGCCGCCGCCACCTCCTCCTCTTCCTCTTCATCCTCATCTTCCTCCTCCTCGGCCAGCCGGTCCAACTCCTCGCCCTCGGCGCAGGAGCTGACGGCGTTCCGCTCCAGGCGTGCCACCACTGCCGCCAGGCTCTTGGAGGAGGCCTTCTGCTGCTCCGGAGGATGCACCTGCCAGATGCAACTATGCACTTAGTGTCACGAGCCACATTCATAATAAAAAAAAAAAAGGCAACATTTGACTACGCTACTGAATCGACTACACTATGTTACCTTTAAAGCATTTAGCAGACACTCTTGTCCAGAGCAACTTACAATAGTGTTTTGTTGTCTCCATGGAACAAATCCTTGCCAGTACATTAAACTATATAAAAATGCAAGATTAAATAAACTCAAAGAAATATGCTTTAAATTTGAGTGAAGGCATACTATCACAATCTGCAGGGCTTTTTTTAAATAACTTTTCTAGCAACAAGAAAATGTAATGTAATGAAAATGTAATTGTAAAATCAGCCCACTGTGAAATCAAAGCCAAATAGAACATGGGATAATGGAACAATGATGCTTCTGTGTCAATTCCCCAGTCTAGCAAATTCTATTACTGGTTTAGTACCACACCCTAGTAATACAACCTACACAAAACTTAACTTATTTTCCATTTGGGACACAGCAACCTTCAAAATGGAACACAGCTGTAGCATACCAGGTCCAATGGCCCTGGCACAGCTGGGGATACCTAGTTTTTCAGAACGCAAGATTCTCCCCCTTAATAAAGAACCGTGATTTCAGGACTTGCACACCCTCGTAGTCTTGCATTTCCTCACTCCCAGAAAACCAGATGTTCTTGTTAGAAACTTATCTGAGCGTTAGATCAAGCAGCCAAGCACCCTGAATACAGCACAGGCTGTCTAATGCTGCTCCATGTTAAACACTGACCAAGATGAAGACGTGTGCCTGAGGAGGGACAATAAATGTGAACCTTGGATGATGTTTTTCTGTGTTTGATAGTTTAGGAAAATACTCCTTTCCCAGCAAATGCTTCATGTTTAAGGGTGTTAGGGACCTCTGCACATTAAAAATAACTTTATTTTCTCTGATTTTACTTTTGGGGACAAGCAAAATTGATCAAATAAACAAGCAATCAATCAATACTCAGCAGTTACACATCACATCAAGCCTTGAGAACACCACTTTGATCTAAGAGAACATTATCTAAAAAGGCTTAGCTCGGGGGTTCCAACTCGGGCCCTGCAGCTCCACAGCACTCTACAGTCTGGTGTTTTCCTGGCTCTGACACAAATGGTTCACATGATAACAGACAGGATCTAATAATTAAGTTTTGACTGAACTCATCAGCTCGGGGCTACACAGAGGCTTGTTAAACTGTGTTTAGGAAGCCTAATCAACTTGAGCCCTTTTGCAGTGCCCAGATGTGAGAGAATACACCAGCTTGTCTGTGCTCTATTGGTTTTTCTGAGGAACACAGCATGTCAACACAAGAGTGTCAAAAAGGGCAACATACATTCCCAGTGACGCCTGTTGCAGACCCTCTCCAGTACATCTGCCGTATGCCATCTGAGATGGTTACCTCCAGAGTGAAGTGGTAGAAAGTGCTGGCAGAGGACAGCCAGGCTACGTCAACCAGGACCAAAATAGTAAACTACACCAGCAGCAGGTGAACAACTTGGTTAAGGCTCTATCCAATATTAACAGAACAATATGATAATTTGCATTATTTTAAGCAATGCCAGGGTAATTGCTTCTAGGTTTTATATACAGGCACAGTGCATATCTTGGTGGCTGGTATTTGTCAAAGCCAGTGAAAGTACACAAACACCTGTGCTCCTGCTAACTCTTGTAATTATCCAACCCACTCAAGAGCTTCGGCTAATGTTCACATCAAACATCAACATGCGGGGAAATGTGATATGAGGGACTATGACCATGGTTGATGGGGCCAGATGGGCAGGTTTCAGTATTGCAGAAACTGCTCATGTAAGGACATTTTCATGCACCACAGTATCTAGGATTTACACAGAGTGGTACCCCAAAAAAAACCAAACCAAAAAAAAAACAAAAAACAAAAAAAAACCCAAAACACCATTCAGTGAGCGGCAAGTTCAGTGGGTCGAAATGCCTTGTTGAGAGAGAAATCAGAGGTGAACAGCCACACTGGTTGAAGCTGACAAGAAGGCTATGGCAATGATAAATAAATAAACAAACAAACCCACACATTTTACAATCGTAGTTAGCAGGAAAAACATGTCAGAACATGAGGCGGATGGGATACAACAAAAGAACTGGATTTCGGGCTCAATTCCTGTCAGCCAACACCAGGAATCTGAAGCCACACTGGGCAGAAGCCCATGGAAACTGGACAGTTGGAGACTGAAAAACATACTGCCTGGTCTGATGAATCTTGATTTCAACACAAATGGTATGGACAGAATTTGATGTAAACCACATGAATCCATGGCCCCTGCTGCCTTGTGACTTTTGTAAGCTGGTCTGGATAAGAGCGTCTGCCAAATGCCATAAACATAAACGTGACAATCCTGGGTGCTGGTGGAGGTGTGGAGAATGTTTTCACACATCAGGTTCCCTAATACCAATCGAGCATCGTTTGAGTGCCACAGTCTATCTGAGTATTGTTGCTGACAGTGTGCATCCCTTAATGGCCACAATTCACAATCTTATAATGGCTACTTCCAGCATAATAATATACTATGTCACAACGCACAAGTCATCTTAAACTGGTCCCATGACCATAACAATGAGTTCTTTGTATTTCAGCAGCCTCTCCAGTCACCAGACCTGAATCCAATAGAGCACCTTTGGGATGTGGCATAACAAGAACTTCACAGCATGAACATGGATCGGACAAATCTGCAGCAATTACATGATGCAATCATGTCAGCATGGACAAAAAGTTCAAAGGAATCTTTTCAACACCTTATGGAATTCATGCCACAAAGAACAGAAGCTGTTCTGAGAACAAATCGTAGTCCTAGTTAGTATTTGCATGGTGATCCTAATACAGTGGGCATGGAGCAGTTGTGGCAACTTATGCCATTTAACAGCACTGTCAAAAGCTGTGCACTTACAGCAACGAATACAACAACTGTCATCACGCACAATTCCACATATTAGAACTGTGCTGCTCTAATTTAAATATAAAGCACTTACATTTTCCTTCAAAAAAAAAACAACAAAAAACAAAAAACCCACTCTTAAGATCAGTGCAAAAATCCATGTTAATCCAATCCCCATTTATACATGAATCCCAAATTAATCCATCCTGCTGCCTTACTGTACCTTTTTATGTCTGAGGGGTATTCTTTCGTCACCAAAGTGATTTTCTACTGCATGTCCTGCATTCCTGGTTGACATTTTGGGAATTTTCATCTTCTTTTGCATAATACTGTCCTCAAATTCCTCAATGCTATCTAAAAAAAAAAGAAGGTAGAAATGTGTCAGCAGGGAACTTTCATTCAGTATTCTGTATTACCAAACAAACTTGCATGTTCCAAAAGAAATCAATATTACAAAACCCTGATGACAACTCACTGCTATTACCAAGTTAATTTAAGGGGGTTGTGTACATTGCAATATATTCCGATGTGAATGCTTCAGTATGACTAACATTTCAGTGTACTCCTATAAAGTGGCCAGTAGTACAGACACTAATTGAGTATGAGTAATGAGTACTGAGTTTAATTGCAAAATGAAGAAGCAGCTAATCAAAAGTGTTTGAATCAGTCCGTTTTGACCTGCCACTACTTACATGGCAGGTTAAAATGGCATATATTGCCAAAATTATGCGTTCCAATGTATAATAAAATTAGCCAGTTAATATGTTTCAATAGAATAACCACCAGTACTACAATATTCCTTTCCATTTAAAAGACCTCTGCAGCTAAGAAAACCAGAGATGTGTAGCCACTCAGAGCTGAACGGCACATGAGAGGTAATCATTTGCCCAGCTATCTGCCCGCGTCACCGGGTTGGCAGAAGGGGAAGCCCACCTACACCTCCCCCGGTTTTCCTCCTGTGTTGTCCGAGTCCCGTACAAGTACAGGCGTTTCTAAATACACGTCTGTCTAACCAGAACTGGCACAAGCACCTAGGTTCAAGCTGAATAGCCTCACCTAGCCCTCTCGGCAGAGCTAGGCTAGCGGGCTACATGGCGATATGTCACGTCTAACGTTAGCCGCTGGCTAGCTACACACCTCGCTAGCACCTTTAGCTCGCTAGGTTAACGCTAGGAAACACCTACCGCAGCAGGCGCACCCCTCCCTGTGTCGTGTAATGTCATAAAAGTTAGCTTTGTACATTACACAAGATGGCCATCACGGTGGTCGAAGCCAAACCGGAGCCGAAGGCTGAGTGACACCTCTCCTAGCTTTTGCTGGTAATGGTTGTGTGAGCTAGGCTAGCGAGGTAAGCCGCCCTGGAGACGCTAAAACAACCGCCACAGCTGTCCTTCAGTCGGATAAACCGTCTCCATACAGACAGCGCCATGGTATTCCTGGGGTGTGTTTCAGAGAAGCTCCTGGCTGACTGGAACATGTTGGCAAAGTCAGAACAAGTGTGGGGAAAAAAAATCTAAAACATGAAAAAGCATGCAGTTGGAGAACTTACCTGCGAGGGCGAGAATCTGAGCCTTGGCTGGCTGGCCTGTGCCACTCTCTTCACTTCTGAGAGCCACATACACCTTCTGATTATCAAAATCTGTTTTGTGCAGAGGTCTGAAATCTTTCACATTTGATACAGGTAACGCATAGCACATATCGTCCTCAAAGAACCTCACGAAAGCATACATTATTTCTCTTTGGTCCAGCACTTTGGATATGGTTGACAGTTTCCCTCTAAAAGAATTAAAAATATAAACACAAAGGGAAAGGCTTCTGAGATCGACTATTTCTGTCTGGTCCACAGCGCCCCCTCTGACTTAGACTGTACTAATCAAGACCGATGAAGGACGCCATGGGGGCTCAATGACTGACAGTATTAAATCATTTAACAATTTTGTTTGTTTTATTAAAAAAAAACTGCACGTAGTCGAGTATTAACTGCACCAACTCATTAAAAAAAAAATTCCCGAATAAAATAAGTGTTGTGAAAGGCAGTGTATTTAATACCTAGAGAGTTTACCATCTTATCCCAATTGTCCCTGCACGTTATCAGTCCAAACAAAGTGACCTTTTAATTTCTGTTATCTCTATATTTACAAACTGAGTTTGTGTTCAAGATGTTAAACGTGGTGATCTTCCAGGCCGACTGCATGAGAGTCACTGTACCGTGTTCACATAATCTCATTCCAATTATTATCTGTGGTGTCAAATCTATTAAAAATGAATTACATTAATCCTTACTACCAGTTGGCAGGAGCACCAACATTAGGTTCATAAAACTGGCTCTTAAAGCTGCCATCAAATGAATTACATTAATAATTAATTGATTAATGTAATACGTTGTTTAATTTGTTGCCATTATGTTTATACATTTATTACAAATGGAGGTGTAAATGTTGTTTAAGCTTTGAGATATAAAACACATTTATGTTTTGAAATTACTGGTTGTTTTATTACTGGTTGCTTTTTAATGCTTTGTCTCTGAGATCCAGCATGTAGGACTTAAAATTTCACTGTGACTAGTCAGTGATTACAAGTTTAGATTCAAAAGTCAAAAAGAGGTGTGGCTAACTGAAAGAACACTGCTGTTCTTCATGTTAGAGAAAGATGGGACCCAGTCATGCATAAAGATCTCTGTTAATGTTTTTTCCAATAATCCATCATCTTACTTTCATTCAGTGGGAAAATGCTCTTTACACCAACCAATCATTATCATAATCGATTCATTCAGCAATTGCTTTTGTTCTGCACCATGTGAATGCGCAGCGTCAAGAGATATTCTTCAGGGTGACTACCAACACTGTGTGGATGGGTGGATAGAGAAATGTGTCTTTGTCAGCGTGTCTTTCTAGACTCTTTTTATCCTTTCCTTGTTTCTAATGAACTGGCACAGGCTATCTGACAAGAGTGGGATCTCTTTGTTGCGGTAAAACAGACAGGTTGTTATACACGGCGATGGATTTCTTGACATGCACCTTTATGCAGAGGGAAGCACATTCAATAAATGGCACTAACAATTCTGTTCTGCTCTGTCTGCCATAATTGAAAAGCAAGTGAGGCAGAACTCTAGATGCTACTTCCTTTCCAAAAATCTTTTTTCATCATTGTTTGATTTAGATTGACTATCAAGCCCTGGCCAGTGTTTTCATATGACCACAGAAGTGAAGTTCCTTCCCTTGACAGTAGATCTCAAGTACAAAGAACATTAAAAAAGTACATTTGATGAAAATAGTTAAAGCTTTTTTGGGGGGTGGGGGGGAGTTATTTTTTGGAGGCTACCCAAGTAAAATAACCATTCTTTCCCACTGTGGTGGGAATGAACCTTGAGGTGGATGGGCTACCACAGCAGAAGCCCATGCATTAGAACAGAACAATAGACTGATGCTACAGTGGGCACAGGCTCCCAAAAAACGAATATGTGAAGATGGGGCAAAAGATTGAATTACAATTTCTGCTGTAGCATTCAGAAGGTCAAGTTGGCGTAAACAGCCTGAATTCATGGCCTCAACCTGCCTTGTTTCAACACGTTTGGGCTGGCAATGGTGGTATAATGGTGTAGGGAATGGTTTCTTGGCACACGCTGGCGCTCACTAATACCAATCGAGTGCTGTTCATGTGCATGGTCACAATATACCCACAATAGCTACAATTCACAATCTTATAATGGATACTTCCAGCATAATAATGTGCCATATTACAAAGCAGAAGTCATCTTATACTGGTTCCATCACCATGACAATGTGTTCAGTGTACATAAATGGTCTTCCCAGTCACCAGTTGTAAATCTAATAGAGCACATTTGAGATATACTAGGACAGGAGATTCACAGCATGGGTGTGCAGCAGACAAATCTGCAGCAATACCAGCAATCATGTTAACATGGACCAAAATCTCCACCACCTGGTGGAATCCATGCAACAAAGAAATCAGGCTGCTATGGGACAAAATGAGGTTCCTGCCCAGTATCAGTATGGTGTCCTTAATAAAGTGGCCAGTGAGTGTATTGTTGTATTTGGTCAAAGTAAAGTACACTTCCCAGTAAACCCTGGTCTTTGTAATAAGGATTTGGTAAATAAAAATGAAACAGAGATATACTGCAAAACAACAGCAAAACACTTTCAGCAGAATACAGAAGCAGAGAGGTAGCGCTCAATACTCTCCCTGGCTCTGGCCCCGGGCCGACAGCCACAGGAGAGAAGGCCAGGGTGGCCGGGGCCCTCCGTCGTCATGCTGGGCAGACGAGTGTGACTGATGCGCTCAGGGACTAGAGTTTGCACAGACAGGGCTCAGAACACTGTGGGAGGATTACTGTTAATCTAATCTGCTCCTCAATAGCTGGCTTGTCCTGCCGCCCCAGTCTGTCTACAATAGGACTACTCAGAGGCCATGGTTGATGCATTCATGTGGCCCCAGCTCCAGGCAAAAGGCCACGTCCATTTGAGCTACAAGCTCTAGAAAGAGAGACGCTAAACAAGTCTGAAGATGGAAACAGATTTTTACTTTCCAAGGGTTGACGAGTAGACTGTGCTTTGTAAATTAGACTGGAACAGTAAAAGGGGAAGTGAAGTGAAGGAAAAATGGATTCTAAAATTTGCTCATGTCATTCTCTCAAGGTGAATATGTCACCTCAAAGTCTTAAAAGAATAAATGAAAGGACAGCAAATGATCTTTCCATGTAATCACAGAGATCGCAGAAACAATCGTGCTCATAAATGACCAACAATGCAACAAGGATCCAACAATTTTACATATAACACAACTTTTGTATTTTACACTGTATTTTCTAGAATGCAGCAAGTCCTGAATTAAAAATATTTGCTTTAACCAACCTCTATGTCTGAAGAGAGGATTACACTTTACTTCCATGATAACTATGCAGAACTGTTTCAATAAATTCGAATTCTATTTCCTGTCTGACTCAAATTGCTTGACTCCAATTATGATAAATTCATGAATTCTGTATTGGTCCTGTCCAGGGTGCACTCTGGATCGCCTGACCCTCCAGTCCAGACCCCTGAGATGACTACTCTTCACATAGCCCTTCCAGCTGAGTACCAAGAGCTATGCAGCGACAACTCCACAAAGCGCTCAACACTGTAGGCACAGTCGCCGACACAGAGTCAGACATCATGTCCCTCCAATTAGAGGCTCCCAGCTCCCCTCATTCATCTTTATTGGTGATACATTAGCCGTCATTATCTAAAAGACGTGGGATAATCTCGGTAATGATGCAACTCTGGAGGGGGCAGCGACTGCGCTGTGACTGGAATGGAAAAGTGTCCGGCTGTTGCGTGAGCTGCTAGCTCCATGTCGCCAGATGAGGATGATGATGATGATGATGATGATGATGATGATGATGAGGGAGAGAGATGGATAGGAGGAGCTATGACACCAGCTTTAGCAGTGAACATAGCAGCCATTAGCACTCAGCCAATCAAAACCCAGCACCTGGGCCAATCTGGGAGATGGACAGGGACTAGCACAGGTGTGTGTGTGTGTGTGTGTGTGTGTGTGTGTATACAAGCACATCTGTGTGTGTGTGAGTGAGTGTGTGTATGTGTGTGTGTGTGTGTGTGTGATGGCTAGCTAAATATGGAGCCAAATGTCTGGCATGCTCAGTATGTGCTGCTTCTGCCAGACTCTGAAGTATGGAGGGGACAGCAGGAACATTTAGAGACCATTAGAAATATGTTTTAAAATAAAGAGTCCAGTATGTTCAGGGAGTAGAGGCAGTCAGGGTCAATCAAGGATGCAACTATTTGGCGCCTTCATCTTATATTGATAAACAACTTAGCAAGCAGGGACCCTCTCTTGTTTAATTGAACTGGTCTTAATTGCACTACTTTATTTTGTCCCTTAATTAGCACATCATGAATAATTAATTGGCTGTGAAGGCATCAGTCGGGTAATAAAAAAAGTGATAGCCCATGAAATGAACAGTGGCCTCAAAACAGGCCACTGTGGGGCACCATCAATTACTAATGTGAACTGCCCTGAGACACTCTGCTCAACTGGCAGGGAGAACAGCTGCAAAACTATATTGTGTAAACCCTCCAACCTCTTCCCCCACCACCAACCAACCAGCATCAAATATTTAGAAGGGTATCATTGCTGGTGAGCCCTCCCGCTGGGTATCCGCTGTGACGCAGCAGGGAGGCCATTGATCTTCCTTTAAATGAACAAATGAGTGCTGCCCAACTAGTGCTCAAACTCCAGGCCTGCTCAATGCGCTTCGTTAGGACTGCTCTCGCTCCGGCTTCACTCCGGGGCCCGTGCTATTGATCAGGCCGGGTGAGGGAGCCCCCCCCCCCCCAGCTCAGGCACCTCCCCGTTCCCCTGCTGCCTCTCTAAATATGATTTCTAAGCTGAGATAGTATGAAGGACAGGCCTGAGCATTTCCTTCTCAGCAGTGCTGGTGGCAATTCTGTGGAGTGAGGACACTTCATTTATCCTTGTTGGAGGCAGACGATGAGCCACAAATGTTTGATCGCTTAGCAAAAAGACTATGTCTGCAATATGGTTGATTAGGACATCTTTGATCTATACAGCATACTGAGTATTTGTGAAGTTTCTGAGGTAAATTGTGCATAATTACCCCCCACCGCCCCCCAAAAAACACAAATTGACATACAGATTGAGGATTTCACTGCCAGTAGACATTCATCACAGCTTTCCATTTGATTTTAGCCCATTCTTTAGCAACCTAAACTTTATAGGCAGCTATTAGTGCAAGCAAAGCTCTGCATGTTCTATATACGAGGCTGCTTATCCATCCATCTAACCCCACCCTTCAGCTGGCCCTGAGTTTTCCAGCTGCCACTACAGCTGGACAACATCTGTCTGCAGATTCAATAAAATGCTTGTGCAGATATCCACCAAGCTATTAAACAGGTTAGGGTTGCAGGGCTTCATTGTCGGACAGCAGCATTCATGACTGGAAAATGGTGTTCAACAACATGCCTGTTCAGACAGGCAGATATTTCGCCAGGCTGCTACATGAAAGTATTATCTTGACGCCCATAGTGAAAATAGGTCACTGAAAGGTCACACGAGAACAAAAGTCCCAAAGTCAGGTGCCATGTGCAAAATATGCTCAAGATACAGGTTTAAAAGCCACAATACTTTTACCCAGCTTTTTTTTTTCAATATTAAATTTAATTATTCATTAAATAATACATACATGTCTACTCAAAGGAAATTCAAACCCTTAACTGCATACACCCTTGTAAAACATGCTTACTTTTTTATTTTTAGCATAAATGTTTATACGTAGTGTGCATTTCTTTTTACTTTCTTGGACTATCCTCTGGTTGGTTATGGTAGGCTCTGCTATTAATTACTTTTGCCTAAAATTCATTGCAGGTGAATAAAAAGACTCACTGCAGGTGAGGTTTCGCCTTGGCCCCTAGGTGTGAACTGGGGGGCAGACACAGCACTTACTGAACTGATAAATGAGGATCACTCCACTACAGACATGTACAAGCATCTGTAGAAGGCTTTCATGCTGTTTTTCTCCTAGCTCCTCACCAGCACAGAGACTGGACCTTTTCAAACCCATCTAAGTACCATTTTTTTTCACACTTTCTCAAAATTTCCTCACATACATCCAAAACGTAAACATCTTTTCAGACAGATAATGCATCTTGCAATTCCCACAGATATTGCAGGCACTATTATCATTGTAGACACCACAAAACCAGCAACCTCATTTACTTCCAACGTTCATCACAATCTCAGGCTGTTGTGGCAGGAGAACTCTGGAATAGCCAATCAGCTGTCCAGAAGGCTGCTCTCACCTCAGCCCTAGCATCCCTGCACTCACTACACTCCCAGGCTTTGATAGACCTGGATCACCCCTGAGAACCCTTTCCTCTGCCTTTACATTCACCCATTCTCTGTGGCATCTTGACAGGGGTGGCGGCAGAGGTTTACTGTTGTCTCAGAAGTGGCGTTTCGCCTCACGTTCCTTCTCGATTCTTTCAATCCCTTCTTTTGAATTTCATGCCATTGCAGCGTCTTTGCCCACTAAACTTCACATTATTGTCATCTTCCAACCTCTAGGTTCCCTAGATAAGTTAATGGATGAGCTTGACACCCTGTTGAGTAATTTCCCTACCGCAGGTAACCCAGTCATTCTCAGTAACTACAACCTTTCATCAGACAAACTACATTCCTCCTGCATCCTTCCACCTCGCCCTCAACTAGTATCCTCCGACTCACAGAGTGGGCAATGTTCTGGACCTGATTTTCACCTGGATAACCACAGCACTGGACGTTACAGTCACCAGCCCTCCACCTGTCGGACTATCATTTTCTATCCTTCTCTCTCTCCCTCCCTACTCTTTCTAGACACACCTCTCCCACGTGTTTTTCATCCTTCCATCACAACCTGTGCTCCATCTCTCCCGCCTCCTTTGTTTCTATGATATTGTCTACCCTTCCTCCCCAACTCTTTCTTCTCTCTCCCAGGATACAGTTACTAATATGTTCCTTTATACACTCTCCTCGTCAATCAGTCTTCTGTGCCCTCACTCCCTCAGAGCTGCAAGTTCTGCCCCGCCTGCCCCCTGGCTAACAGAAGCACTCCATTGCTACTCGAGAGAACTGCAGAGAAACGGTGTAGGAAAACTCACCTAGATTAAGACATCAGTTCCTATCACTGTCGCCTTTCCAAGTTCTCACGAGAATTTAAATCTGCATAAAGAAAAGTCACCATACTTTGAATCATCAGCATCTGTTTCATGCAAGCGCTTCAGTATTTTTTCTTCTCTTCTTAATCCTCCCCTCCCTCCTCATTTCTTACTTCTGAGGATTTCATCACCTTCTCTGGGGAGAAGGTTGCAGCAATCTGCCAGTCCTTTTCCTCCATTCCCACTCTTCCAGTGTTCATACCCCTACATCCAGCTATCTGGCTTCTTTTCTCCTCTCTCCTCAGACAAAATCCTTCAATTCCAGACTTCTAGCAATCCAGCCACATGCCCGCTGTTCCTGTTCCTTCCACTCTGCTCCACACAATATCAAGAGATCTGCTTCCATTCATTTCTGCCGTCATCAACAGCTCCTTATTCTCTGGACATGTACCTACTGTGTTCAAGACCGCGGGGGTGGTACCAATCCTAAACAAGGCCTCACTCAGCAGCTCCGACATAAGCAAATACAGGCTAGTATCACTTCTCTCGTTCCTCTCAAAGGTTCTTGAACAAGCAGTCTACAATCAATTATCTCTTTTTCTAACCAAGAACCAGCTCCATGATCCCAATCAGTGTGGCTGCAAACTGGTACTTTCAACAGAAACAGTCCTTATAGCAGTGATAGAGAAACTTCATGCTGCCACAGCTGCCAAAATGTCATTGATTCATCTGGACCTTTCAGTGGCCTTTGACACAGTAAACCACAGCATCCTCCTCTTTCTTCAGGCTTGTTGTGACTGGCTCCGCATGGAAATGGTTGTAATTTTAACTGGAGGCCTGATCCTATCAGGTGACATGGAGAGGATCCACATTCAATCCATGTAGACTCTCCAATGGGGTCCCCCAGGACTCAGTGCTAGGCCCTCTTCTCCGTATACTCGCTCTCTTGGTGATATAATATCTTCTCATGGTTTCTCCTACCACTGCTATGCTGACGACACCCAATAAATTCTTTCACTTCTGACACAGGTTTCTAGCTATATCCCAGCTTGCATGACTGACATTGCTTCATGGATGACAGCCCACCAACTTGAAGCTTTACCCCAGCAAAACCAAGCTTCTGTACATCCCAGGAACTGCCAATCCTCACTATGACCACACAATTTCTTTCATGAACTCCCTGGTATCTACATCTGAATCTGCTGCACATTACTTTGGACAACCACTTGTCATTCTCAACTGTTTCAAACCTGACCTGGTCTTGCAGATTTCTCCTTTGTAACATACGAAGGATTTGGCCCTTTCTCTCACAGTAAGCTACCCAGCTGCTTGTGCAGTCTCCTGTCATCTCAAAGCTAGACTACTTAAATACGCTGCTTGCTGCTCTTCGATGGGCCATCAGACATCTACAACTGATCCAGAATGCAGCAGCACAACTAGTCTTCAATCTTCCGAAGTTCACGTCACTCCGCTGCTGTTCTCCCTTCATTGGCTTTCAGTAGCTGCCCACAATAAATTTAAAACCCTGATGCTTGCCTACAAAGCCAAAAATGGTCCAGTCCCTCCACACACGATGACAACAGTCGAAGCCCTTTCCGCACCTTGTGTACTTTGAACCTCAAGTACAGCTCGGCTTGGAACACTATGCTTCAAGTCTCATAGAATACATACATTGAGACTATTCAGTGTCCTGGTTTTCAAATGCAAAATGAAGACTTACCTATTTGTGAAATATTTAATTGACCATTGATCCTCCACCTATGTTGAGTGACTGAAACTCTAGTTTTTATTGTCGGGTATTGTTTGTTATTGATATAGCGCTTATGCTTATTTTGCACTTCTAGGTATCAGCATTGATTCCTGTATTTCTAGTTCAACAGTATCTTGAACTTTAACCTACGGTACTGGCTAGGATGTATTCTAGGTAGATAACCAAGCACTTTTAAGTAAGTCAGAGCATCTGCTAAATGCTGAAAATGTAAATGTAAACATTTCAGATATAATATATTTAAGCATTTCAATGATCTCTGGATATTGGGTTTACATTTTTAACAGAGTAAAACCACATGGTTTAGTATAATCACATCATCATTGCTTCTTTACTAGCAATCAGTGCTCTAACAGCTATGCGAATGAGGATCTACTATAGTTCTCATCAAGTGCAACAGTTAATGTTAATGTTGATTTGCCATGACATACATCACGTCATCACTCTCCATACATGACATCAGTCTTCATACACGACATCAGTCTCCACAAATGCCCCTGACAAGGCACACAGAAGATGCCAGGCATTCTTGCAGATATCCCCTTCTACACAGTTGCAGTTCATCTGGGCTCTTAACGAGAGACGAGGCCATGTTTACATGGAGTAGTTCATTTCCCATCCAGATACGACAGGCATGTTAAAATGACAGCAGGCCAGCGAGGCTTATCGCCGGCCTTTACTGCAGGGAACATCCTGAGGGAAGGAGTGTGTGGGCTGATCTGATAAGCAGGTGCGGTGGGGAGCCACAGCCTGACAGCTAGCCGCTCAGTGCCAGGCCGCGCCGCTCGGCGCCGGCTAATGAAGTGACCCTGCAAACAAGACACACTGGTAACTAGGTAACCGCATCAGCACCACTACAAAGCCAGCCACGGCAGCCCCAAATGGGCATGAGGACGGTACTGATAGGATGGATGGAGGAGGGTTCAGGACCGGTGGCAATGAAGTGTCACGTTGATGAGACTCACTCTCTCTGTGTGTGTGCCTGTATCTCTCTCTCTCTATATATATACATCTCTCTCTCTATACATATACACCTCTCTCTCTCTCATTGCACCTCTGTCTCTCCATCATCTGCTAACTCAATCCACTACAAAGACCCCAGAGCACCCACCTCCATTACACACACTAAGGCCAGAAATAACAAAAGGCCCCTTCAAACTGAAATGACTTTTGCTTTATGGATTTGCAGTGTGCTGGCAACAGCAACGGTGACAAAGAAATCGCAACTGCTGTCTCTGCTGTCGTGCTACGGAGGCTGTTAAAATGTTGTTTACATTTTCTTACATATCTTCCCCTTGCACGTGCATGAGTGCATGCGCACACGTGTTCTTGAAAGGAGAAAGACAAGTTAATAACGGCAGCACAATGCATTTTTCATTTAGCATCTTTAAAGAGTGTTGTTTTGTTTTTCACACAGCGAATGGAAAACCCGTGGCTGATTAGGTGAAGAAGGCGTGAAATTGTGATATTTGCGAGGATGAGGGTTGAAAATGGAAGCAGCGAAAAACCTTCAGGGCCCGGACTCTAGACACATTTTAAATAACGCTGTAATGGTGCATATTTTATAAATATTTTCTCAGCCTCACTAGAAGCAGCACCCCTTACCCCCCCAAAACCACCACCACCACCACCACCACACGCACATGCGACCCATCTCTTAGTGTGCTGCATTAGAGTGTTGATTCTCTCTTCATTAACACACTCACACTACTTTCTCCACGCTTCTCTGTGCACGCTTCGAAAAAATCAGCTGGAAAATAGGCGGGAGGTGGCCAACGGCGGAGCCTGCCACGTTGGTTCATCTCACTTGTACTTCCCCGCTTCCCCCTGCTTCACACACACACACACACACACACACACACACACACACACACACACACAAGCATGCTCATATGTGCACACCCTTTTGTTTTCCTTCATCAGCATGATAAAGTCACCAATGATGAAGTCCTTGGGTACAAACTATGCAAATTCATAGAGAAAGGATATAATGAGAGCAATAATAGGGTTTTCTCCACAACTGGCTGTTTAGCCAATGCTCTGATAGTGTTTTATAAATGATGTCCCTGTCAGACCCCATATCATTCTATATTGCTCATCTCTCTCTCCCTCCATCTCTTGCTCTCTCTCTCTCTCTCTCTCGTCCCTATTCTGTTCAAGGCAGAAGGTTGTGTTGCGGGTACTGCTGGCTGTAGGCTGCCCAGAGTGGCAGGCTGTGTCCCACTGGCATATCCAGGCACAGCAGGTTGTCTGGCCACTAGGAGCCATTCTCAAGCCTTCAGTGCCTGAGGAGGCTTTGCCCATGGACACAGTACACACACACACACACACACACACACACACACACACACACGCCTAGGGAAACGCTCCAGCAGGTGTTCTCAACACACAGAGAAAAGAAAAAAAAGCCTGTATAACAGAGGCAAACGATGTGTATAAATGAACTAGGGATATGCATATGCATATTGGTGGCTTGTCACCCAATAGCAGGTTCGTGTAGAGCCCAGCTCAGCTGTAGGCTGATATTCTGACACTGAAATGAGAGTGAGAAGATGCTGTGAAACATTTGTGGAAATTTCATAAAAGGAAGGCAAAAAGAAAACAAAGGGCATTTTACTCCAACGCATTTGGAAGGGCGTTTCGCTTTGACCGGCTGCCAAGCGTGCAAATCATCAGATTGAGAGAAAATAAGGAGGAACTGAGCGAGCTCGAACGCATTAACTCTGGCTGTGAAGCTCTGGCGGACAGCGCACAGACACACAGGGGTGTGTATCTGTGTGTGTGTGTGTGTGTGTGTGTGTTTCCACTGAGGACCTGTAGAAAAAGAGCCAGAGAATTAGTGAGGACACGGGGGCTGTCTATTATCTCAGCTCTGGCCTGTGGCTTCACACATCTCCCCACAAGTCTCATGAATGTAATTGACCTTTCTTTCTATAATGGTGGCAAATGATTTGGATGAGGAGGGAGACTAAACAGAAACAGAGCAAAGTTAATTTTCCTGCAGTACAGTATCACCAGGGCGTCTGCCGATATGAAAAGGGCATCCGAATCAATAGATTGCCAATAGCCCGTCCGAAGACAGCCCGGCCCGAGCCCCCTCTCCGCCAGCACGCACACGCGACTCCGCCGACGGCCCAATACGATTTTGATTCTCTCTTCTTTGGTCTTTTCTCCGGCCCCGCGCACGCTGCGTTTTTTTTGGCAGGGCCCCGCGGAGGAACGACGCAGGGCTGCGATGATTACTGAGCCACGCCGGCCAGCAGAAAAGGTCAGCGGTTGGAAATGTCAGGCTTGGATAGAGCCAGATGCACATCACCCCGCTCAAGTGTCCAATTAAAGGGGGGCTGGCGGGGTCCAGGGGGTGAAGTGCTCTTCGCATGGAGGAGCTAATGAGGGGCCAGGAGCTCAGGAGCCCCCCTCTCCGTGGGACTGTCTCTACAGCCAGAGCAGGAGCAGCACGGGGGGTGGAGAGAGGAGCAGTGGGGAGGTAAGAGGAGAGGAAGGCGCCGGGGTGGCGTGATGGTGGAAGCACCCCCAACTCCTCCATGGGCATAGGAAAGAACAATCACGTGAACTTTGTCTATCTGCATGCAAGCACACACACTGGGGCATTCAGATGAACATAAACGCATGCTCACCGGTGCACGCGCACACATACACACACGCGGCACGCAACGCACCCGCAAACACGCTGTCTCACCCAGAACGAGCTCTCTGTAACACGCAGGCTGAAGGTCAGTGTGTCCTGAGCGTTGCTGCTTTATCCGCCTGAGCCATCTCCGAACCTCCGAGCACCGGCTGCTTTCCATACAGCAGGAAAACAAGCTTCCCTCACACTCGGCACGGATAAACCAAGGTCGGGGGTCACCGTTGCCACTGCGTGCTGCATCTTAATAAGCACACACGCGGGCAGCTTAAGACCAGATGCGCCCGACAGGTCGAGAGGAAGGAGGGACGTTCCTGCCACGTTCCTGCCTTCAGCGCGGACACGCTTCCTTCACCTGATCAACGACCAGTCAAGGTCCTCTGCTTGCATTGCCACTCACAGCTACTCTGACCCTCTGTAGTCTCTCTCTTCAATGGCTTAATGTCGGCCTGCTATCTGGAGTTATGTACGGCAGTCCTGACATGCTGGGGTAGGTGCTGGCTTTAGTAACGCGGTGAAGGTCAGTGTTGCTTGGTTGCGGGTGAACAGATGCCATGTGAAGCTGTGGAAATTAGTCCACTTTGCGTGCCTCCTATAAACATTATTTTAATCAAAGTGCATTAGAGCAGGCGGATATTTTAGACATATGGGCACTGCATTCTCCCAGACTCGCCCATCTGTCTCCGTCGGCGCTCGGACTGCACAGGCTGCCGCCTCCCAGATGCTTCTAGAACAGTCTGAAGCCTCCATATAGGAGGCTGGTGGGAGGGGGGGGACCAGACAGCTGTCCAGCCGCAGCCGTGCACCGGGGGGAGGGGGGCCAGGTGCAGCTGCAGGGGCTTCTCCTCACTAGTTGCAATTCTCAGTCTACACAGTGTGGTTTACTTACAAAGCCACTGGGCGCCAGGGTGAGTCAATCAGGGCAGAGCTTGGCGAAGAAGAACCGAACTGCTGTGGACTGTGTGACTCTGTGGGAACTGTGTGTGCTGGACCCCACACACACACACACACGCACACACACACACACACACGCACACATGCACGCACACACACACACACGCACACACACACACACACACACACACACGCACACACACGCACACACACACACACGCACACACACGCACACACACGCACACACACGCACACACACACACACACACACACACACACACACACGCACACACACACACACACACATAATCACGCGCACACAGAGGCGCCGGCACACCGTACTCACCTGGACTGGTGATGGTGAGAAGGTCTAGTCTTCGTTGTTGCTGAAAAGGAACAAGAGTGAAGAAGAAGAGGAACTCTGAATGAAAGAAGAACTTTACGTCTACAAAGACAAGACAAAGTCTTACATGCACACAGCATTTCTGTGGAGGCCAACACTCACATGTACAAGTTACTTTGCGGTTTCAGCAGTAAATATCAACAAGTTCTCAGACTTGTTTACTTAGAAGATGGCACTCTAAGCCCAGTGTGTGTGTGTTGGCACTCTGGGGAGAGGTGGGTGGAGGTTTGTGGGTGGTGTGATGGAGGGTGTGAGATGGTGCCCGCATACATCACGCTTGCATTCTGGGGGGCCAACAGCTGGAGGAGGTGCTGCCACTCTCTCTCCCTTTGATGGACTCACCCTCTCACTCACTCTCTCACCCTCTCACCCTCTCACCTCTCTCTCTCTTGCCTCAGAATTAGGCTGGAGGCTACTTAAAGTGACATTAATCAACACCTTTTTCTCTCTTATCATCACGTATACACACAAACACGCACACACACGCGCCTGCAGAGACAGACAAACTTTGTCTATATCTCTATGACCTTCTTTTTCTATGTCTCTCTCACTCAAGAATACTATGATGTGTTGGTAATTGAGACTGAGGCTTGGGAATGAGTGTGTGTGTGTGTCTGTGTTAGAGAGAGAATGTATGAGACCCCTCTACATTTCTGAGTTATGTATTCGTGTGGTGCAGTGTATGCAGACAGTTTCCCGGTGAGTGTGTGACAAGGACTACAGCAATTCACACAGGTCATACCCCAGATCAATAAGTGCCCAATCAAAGGCTAACGGCACCCTCATTGACATCCTGCAGCCTGCAGAGTGTGTGCGCCCACAAACACACACACACACAAATGTGCTCAGATTCTGACTTCACCGCAGATCCTTCTACATGAGTGGTTCCACTCAGCCGAAAAGAGGCTGTAGATAGATATGCTCTTTCATACGCACACGCACACACACACACACACACACACACACACACACACACACACACACACACACAAAGTACATGTAGCTCTACCAGTTACTTTACCTGATTTCTAGAAATCTAACCCGACATTGGGAATCAGTTTGAACAAAATGATTGTTCACCTGGGTGTATCACACAAAAAGGTGATTCAGGCTGTGTACAGTAGTGCTGGGTGTGTCCTGCAGCCAAGCATGGTGACTCAGTGATGGGTGAGTGTGTGAGGTCTGGTGGACGAGACTGAGCAGGTTATTTTAACAGTGTATGAACACACACCCAACAGTGTTCTGTCAGCGTTCCCCCATTGTACAGTAATATCACCAACATAATATTACTTTTCTCTGCAGTGTGGAGAAAAGATCACAACTTTTCTTACTTTTGTCATTGTATATATAATATAATAAAAAATGTAAAAATAAAATAAAATAAATGAGGATCAGTGTTGAGTGATTTTCACTCAACATGCCATTGCGGATGATTAAATGATAAAAAAAAACTTTTCTGATTTCTGCTAATTTTATTTAGTTGTACTTCACAGCCAGTTTCACAGACGTTTTCATTCATGGCTCCCCCTGCTGGCCACGCTGCAGTCTGCACCTACCACACCACCATTCAAACCCACAGTGCTGAAATCAAAGGGTTGCACTCAGCTACTGGTAAAAACTTCACAAATTCTTACATCCTCAATTAGAAATATGCACTAAAAGGCCAAGGTGAACCCAAAAGCTGCGTATTCTCCATAACAGAATCGCATGGTGTTTTCCAGAAGAAAAGCGAAATATTTGTCTTGATTCATGCTGCCTTCCTGACTCATGCGCCCTCTGCCCCAGCGCGAGGCACTGAGCCAGGCCTGGCAGCTGGCTGTGCCTGCTGGGATCAGCCCTCTCCTTCACGCCAATTAGAGGCTGTGGAGGCCAGTGGCGGCAGGTCCCACCCCAGCCCTCTGCCTGGCCCTGGCCTCCATCCCTCACCTGCGGGGAAATCAGGCGAGCTGCAGGCTCCCTCCGGCCACCGGCCCCACCCCTGCAGACATTGTATCTGTGCGCTAGTACTTCAGCTGCCTTCAACCCGCGATCATCTATCAAATCAGACTGGCCGGGGGGGGGGGGGGGGTACAGGCAGAGGGAGGGAGAGAGAGAGAGAGAGAGAGAGAGAGAGAGCACTTTAGATATGAAACAAAACAAGACAGATGCACAGCTCTCCTTGGAGGAGAAAGGCCGGGACACTGACACATTATGGCATATGAATTGCTCTACTTCCTTAAGTCACTACTCACAATAACAACATCATCACCACTTTGGTAAAGTGATTAAAATGAAAAAAAAAAAAAAAAGCAAACAAAAAACTGTTAAATCTGATGAAATAACTGTCATGAAGTTGATCTAGTGGACTGAGATGCCGACTGAATACTCCCATCATTTATTTAGCTGCACTGGAAATATTCAGAGCAAACATTCAACCCTCCAGCTTGCCTTGTATTCTGTTTCTCCAATTGTTTCTAAAACAGCTATGCACAGTACATTCATGGCGCAAAGCAAAGTTACAAGGTGAGAGAGTGAGTGTGAGAAATAGGAGGGAGTGGTTTTCATTAACACTCAGTGAGGCACTGCAGCTGTGGCTGAACACCGATACCCTTCTTATGATAATGGATCTATGGTTAATTAGAGTATTACAGCACCCAGACTGCATCACGCTCGCTGTCTTTCTCTCGCTATCTCTCCAACCGTCACTCCTCAGCCAGCATAGATAAGATACTTAGTGTTCCCCAGGAACCAGGAGGGGGAGAGAGAGAGAGAGAGCGATAGAAAATGGAGAATGAAAGAGGCAGAGGGAGAGTGAGAGGCTGACAAAACTAGAGAAAGGGAGAGAAAGGGAGACATTAGCAGGGCAATCTTGAGCATGAAAAAGGGATTGCATTAATCTTTATCAAAACGAGCCGCGTGCCAGGGAACGTCCCACCAAGACGCCGAGTGCAGGAGGAGCGCAGAGTCGGGGGCCATGCGGTACGATGTCCAAGGCCTGACCCTACACCTACTGGAGCGACCACCCACCGTGGGCCTTCAACATCCACCCTTTCAGCTCACTGGCCTGGTCTGAGCTACAGCACTCCACGCACACGTGAACCACATGTACAGTCCCCGCCCCCTGCACCGGCCCTTTATGCGAGGCTCACGTTTACCGCACGGAGCGCTGCGCTATGTGCTCATGTGCTAATCCAGCCTCTACCCCGCTCGCCGTCAGAGTCAGACTCTGGAACAGATTAAGCGATGGCGTAACGGCAGAGGCCTGTGAGCCTGGCGGATCATCTCCCGATGCTGACTCACTCCCTGCGTCACTACAGCAACTTTCCTCTATGCCTTCACTGGCCTACATTCAGACCCGATGCACAAATAGGCCAGACATCTCAAACTTTCTCCATTAAACACCATTCATCTTATTAGGCTTATTAGACGCACGCCTCTCCGACAGCGATTTAATCTGGGCCGAGCGCAGGTCCGCACGGCTGAGATTAAGACGCAGGTTGGTCAGCAGACGGCAGACAGCAGACGGGGGTGGGGGGTGAGGTGTGTATGTGGTACGGGGGGGGGGGCAGGAAAGAGAAAAAGCCCTCACCAGCAGAAGTGTTCATTTACTAAAGCTCACTCCTTATGACCAAATTAAATATTCATGCACAATCTACCCAAAGCCCATTTGCAATATTTCCCCCTGCATTTACTTTTCATATTTGCTGATGATTATCATGCATGCAGGCAAGCTGGGGTGGGCGGGGGGTGGTGGTGCGGGGGAGTGGGTTATTTAAAAACCCGCCCAACAATTTGGAGTCTAATTCCACATTAATGTAAGGTCAATATTAAGAGATTAACCTGAGTCATTTCACCCCAGCTACCCGTTTAAAAACACATACGGCAGCGGCTAGCAGGCTAAATGCTTCTGTGGGATCTTTGCTGCGATGGATGTAGGGAAGGTTACATTAGCATTGAGGGGGCAGGCAAGTACACAAGGCTAGCATTGTTAAAAAAGAAAAACAAACAAACAAAAAAAAAGACCTGACTTCACACTATGTGGCCTGGCAGAAAAAAGTCCTGAATTAATGACCATGGTAGACGTGCCGTGTCGTCTAGAGTCAGACACGTCTCCTCTCCATGGAGTGATGAGGGAAGAGCGCCGTGAGCTATTCAGGCCGCCTGGATCTGGCCCGGTGCTTGGACTTGCTGTCTTCACCACGGCCTCTTAGGTACTCTGTCTGACGCCACCAGTCCCACTGAGGGAGAGGTGGATGGAGGGAGAAAGAGAGAGAGAGAGCGAGAGAAGGTGAGTCAACGGTCTGACTCACCTCATCTTAAGGTGGGAAACGCCCCACGAGGATGAGGCCATTACAAACACACACGTTCTCTCCCTCCTAACTTTGCACACACACATGCATACACACACGCACGCACGAGTACACACACAGACGCACACACGCCTCTTCCACACACCCTCCTTAATTTCCAGCACTGCCCCTCCCTGCCGGGCTAGCTTGCTCCCCTGTGGCCGGAGTGCGGTGTGAGAGATGAGCTCACTCTGAGATCACGCTCTCCCGGGCTTCTCGCCTTTCATGGCCCTCTCAAGCAGCCTGCTGAGCTCGCGGTGCTCAGACGCCTTAGAGCGGTCACTTCCTCACCCCCGGCCCTTCCAGCTCTACAAACAGACCTGCAGCCAAAAACAAAATCGCCTCCCACATTACCAGTCAGCTCAGGAAAGAAACGACAATCCCCAAACCCCCGGCAGAGAAAAGCAGAAGAAGAGCAGAAATGCACTTAAGCGTGGTATATTTTTACACAACTAGATCAAACTCTGAACTACTCAGCATCATTCTGGTAGAAATTGCAAGGGAGGGTTAGTGGGGCAGTTATGGGTGTCGAGAGACCTGCTGCAGGGAGGGCCAGGAAGAAAGGGGCAAAAAGACACACAGGAGGCCTGCCGCCGCCTTGTTTGTCCTGCACTGTCTCATCTCCGTAACGGCGCCGGCGGAGGAGCGGACGACGCGGCCTCCGTCGCAGAACTGGAGAAAACCTGGGTTTAAAAATACAGGCCCGCGGATTAAAGATTCATTCCTTCATGGAGTGGCCAGTCCTGGCAGACCGGAGCTGTCTCCTGGGCCACCCGCGCCGGAGCAGGGGGAAGGGAACGAAGCCCACAGCCAGGGCTGCTTCCCCCCCGATTCAGCACTTAAAAGCCATGATCGAATTTCATCCTGATTTCATTAAATATTCATAAAGGCCAATTAGAAGGTCAGCTTGGGTTGGCAGTGAGGGCCCGTCTCCATCACTCTGTCATGCATGCTCCATCACACGCCGCTGGGTGGGGCTGTGCTGGAGATGGCACTTTCTGCTGGGAGAGCACACACTCGCCACGGCGTGGTCTCTCAGCCTTCTCTCACTCTCTCTGTATCAGTGTCCCCTTTTCTCCACCTTAAGCTTCTTTTCACCCACACCCACACACACACACACACAGAGCACACCGCTAAATATAACTAGAGGACAAGTACGAGTTATGTGATGTCTTGGAGCAGAGGGAACATTAGCCTTTAATTGGAACTGGACATAGCATATGCACACGCATACACACACGCACTGTGAGCCTTACACAGAGGATACAACACTCAATGATTGATGGACCTTCGAACTGAGGTAGGTCAGACCGCAAGCTGGGCAATAGATATGAAAGGAAGAATAGATTATGAAAATGGAAGGAGAGGTGGAAGGATTGAATGAGGGGTAGAAGAATGGGAGGAGAGATAAACGGATGGGAGGAAGGGAAGAAGGATTGAAGGAGAGACAGAAGAATGGGAGGAGGGGTTTATTTTGTAAACAAAACTTTGAGACAGTGTGTGTTGCTGGACAGGTAGAGAACAAACGCAGTGTGTGGATGTGTGCAGTAAACACAGTGGGCAGTTATTTAACACTTCTCTTCATCAGGCCCTATAGATTTGCCCACTGGGGAACCCCATTACAGGCAAAAAACAGCACAGAGCCCGCCAGGACGGCAACCCGGAGGAGCCTTCCCCGTCGCCCCTCAATGAAATCGATGACCCACCTCTGGCTTCGCACAATCAATCAATCATTTTGCAACCCCGATAGCTTACCACTGATCTACCCCCACTGCTGAAGAAGCCAAAGAGGCTCCCGCCACTGACGGCCGCTGCAGGGGTGAGCTGGTATTTACACAACACACGGATCAATGCCTCCCAGCTGGGCGGAGTCCGCCGGCCCGGTCATGCAGCAGGAGAGCAGTGCACTCTGGGACGGCACCGCATCACCTAGCGCAGCCTTGATCAACACAGCGCACAGCCGACGCCGGCTCCACGCACATGATCGGCTGCCACAGCAACGCTTCTGTAGGCATTTGGAACTGCATCTGAATGTTCAGCTCAGAACGAACGCCGTTTTTGTTTATCTTTGGACAAAGTCACCTGCGTGAATTAAATTAAGAAACCAGATGCCTGGAAGACCTGCTGTGCCAATAGGAAAGTTTCTGAATAAAAGAATGTTTAGGCTGTATCCATACATGCATGGATTTATTAAAGAAAGTGATCTGGCCAAATGAATCCAGGATAATCTGCTGAAGTAGGTGACTGTATCTTTGTCTCTACTGACCAAGAGTGTCTGTTGTCATTTCCAGGCTGGAGAACAGAAACACTACTGAAAGTAAAACAGTCTGACAGCATCTCACAGTCAGCTTGAGAATCAGTTTCAATATTAGCTTCAAAGTCAACCTCAGAGTCAACTTCACAGACTATAGCTTCAGATTAGCTATAGAGGTATCTAGAGTTAGATTCTATTGGGCTCATTTTTCTAAGTGTGCATATGAATATATGAGTTCATATATTAAGTTAATGTTATACACAAATACACGCTGAACTACTTCTTTCCATTGACCCCTCATACATACACACTACAACAACAGATTACACAAAGAGCTGGCTGCCAAAATGTCAGTGCGTATTAATGCAAGTATGTGCGTGCGTGTGCATGCACATGTATGCCTCAGATCTTGAGGGTCACCCAAAGGAGGACTAAAGGACAAGTAGACTGAAGTAAAGGACAAGACTAAAAGACAAGTAGACTGAAGTAAAGGACAAGACTAAAAGACAAGTAGACTGAAGTAATTTCTTAATCAGATAAGGAAGCCACAGTATCTGACAGCAAAGGAGAACAGGAGACCGCGCGCGTACAGTTCCGGGAGCTACGGTTCCGTTCACGGTGCATGTGACGAACCGTGATTATTTTTATTTTTGTCGAATTGCTCACTGATGCCAAAGGAAGCAGCTTTCGCCATTTTGAAATGTAATGAAAATGCCGACCCCTGGTTTCTTTTAAATCTCCACTGCGACGTTTTTTCCTATTTGCTGCTAAATAAAAAGGAAATCGCGTCATTCATAAAACGCGACGTTTTTCCGAAAGAAACACGTCAAACATGGCGGCTCATCTTCGAAAGCGTCATAGCGAACACACTGAACCTCAAGTCAAGAGAACCGCACAGCGCACACAGCAGCTCGGTGCCACACTCCACCTGCACCTGATCGATAAAAAAACGCCACACAACTGACATTTCGAGAAACGAAGCAAAATAAAAAATTAAAAAATCAAAAATAAATAGTAAGCAATTGTACTATAAATATATTACACCATAGTACTGAAACTTATTGTACTGTTCAACACCGACAGGCTTTCCAAGCGCGCCAATAAAACTTTTCCCCTTTTCTTTTTGTGAACCACGTCCTTTCCGTCCCAGAGCTTATTTTTCAGTGAACACGCGTGCGACGACTGGATTTCTTAAAGGGTCCGTGAATGTGTGGGGAAGCTGCACTGAACGTCCGACAGGAATTCTCGCCGCCAGCACCTTTACAGCAAAGTTACATGCATGTGCATCCATTTCAAACGGCAGAGAATGAGGGACTCCGTTCGCTGTTAAATGTGCTCGAGCCGGGGTATGAAATTCCAAGCAGCCTGCGTTTCAGCGTTCATGAGTGGTGAAAAAGATGTACACAGAAATAAAGGCAAAACTTTGTGGAGACCTAAGCAAAGCGCAATTCAGTGCATTTTGACAGAAAACCGGACATTACGAGCAACAGAGGTTTGCTGCAGTAACTGCACACTACGTGTCAGATGCACGGGACATTAAAAACAAAGCTGAGATGAGACCCATATGAAGCACACAAATTCAGCATTTGGCTGCTGTGCTCAAACAGGCTGTTGGGGGGGAAAAAAATCTCAAAATGTCTTTTGATTTGAAAATAATTTTGGTATGCTTTACACATCTTGCATTAAACTTGCAGGTAATGGGGGAAAAATACATAGCACGTTTAAAATGGGCTAATCTATTTCTAATATGAACCATGATAATAATCAAACCATGGCCACTGTGATCTGAAGTGAACCAAGAACAGGTTGAATCATTAAATTGTTGCTTTTTACCATTTACATCTTTGCAACTGTAATATAAATGTGTCCCACCAACACTAGTTAACATCATCACTATGAAGAAGATACGGATAAGTATACCACTGCCTACGTTTCCGCCTGCTTTCCGGTGTCCGCCTGTGCTCTCTACTTTCCATACAGCCTGGCCGCATGCCCACTCCACTTTTTGGAATCAAGGGAAACATGTTAGGGAATGTGAAGCACCATAAAGAGCATGTTACTGAGAATGGTGGTGGGGGATTTGGAAGCATTACTTTAATAATATACTACACTGCAGATTACTGATTATATATTAAAAATATTACTATATTAAAGTAACAGAATCTGATTACTTTCAGTTTTACCTTTTACTTTTTGATTACATTTGAACCCCTTATCTGCTAAATGGTTCATGTAACAAATCGTAAAGAAATCCTGCATTCACTCTAACAAATCCCATGTCCACATGAAGCAAATGGTAGAGAACATGGTGGAGAACATGGTAGGGAGCATGGTGGAGAAAATAGTGGAGAACATGGTGGAGAACATGGTAGGGAGCATGGTGGAGAAAATAGTGGAGAACATGGTGGAGAACATGGTAGGGAGCATGGTAGGGTACGTGGTAGGTCACTCCCTACCATGTTCCACTACCATGTTTTCCTACCATGTTCCGTACCATGCTATGTTTCCAGTCACATATTGCAAGGAATGAAGTAGAAGACCGCATGGTGCACTCACGGAAGGAACACGATGCAGGGTACACAGGTTAACCTTGTGTTAAATAAACACAGGCTGCATTTAATACTGTTGCTGCAGTGAGACGACAGTCATGGGAACGATTCACTCTATTAGAACTGTCAGAAAGCTGAAAAAAGGGGTAAGATATCCTTGATAAGTTGTAACACAACCCTGCCAGTAATCACTACATATTTTAAATGCACCAGTAATCTAATTACTGCCTTTTTTTCTGTAACTGTAACGGACGGACTACAGTGATCTTTCTTTGTGTCCTGAGTGCGTAATGCCATTACATGGATTCTGTTACCCCCCCAGCTCTGGTAGGTGATGTGGAGACAGCAGTGAAGTGCGGTTAGGGGAGCAGCCTCCCATTCGGGAGTGCAGCACGCGCCTCGTCACTGTGACACCACACCAGCCCAGCAGCTGCTGACATGGTGGCTCACCAGATGGGAATGGGGCTCGCAGGGGCATGAGCTTTAAATCACGATGAGAAGGGAGAGAGACGATAAACAGGATCAATCTCACCCCTGCTCCGAGCGTATGAGACGTGGGGAGAGGTGGAGCTCGGGCTCTGGAGCCCAACACGGGGGGACGCGTCGGAGATGGCGCCGGCGGGGAGCCAGAGCTGAGAGGAGCGCGGCTGGCCGGAGGAGGGCGTGGCCGGTCAGAGGAGCGCACGCTCCCTGCTACCCCGATGCCCTGGCAACAGTATGCCGCTTCAGCTGGAAGTCCAGCAGTCGGTTCTGTCCTCTAAGAGACAAAGGCATGGCGCACAGCACACGCGTGTATAGCAGGATTTATAAGCGAGGCACAAAGGAAATGTGAAGAGCTAAAAATCTGAATGGGAAGGACAGAGTGTGTTATCTGAAGGACGAATTGTGTGTGCGTGCGTGTGTGTGTGTGTGTGTGTGTGTGTGTGTGCGCGCGTGTTAGGAGCCATACGGCAGGCCTGACTTGGGCTCCACTGCTTTGCTAGTCTCACCTGCTTGTCTCTCTTTGGTGGGGGTGGGGCTGCACTGTAGGACATCATTATCCCTGACAACTGCGACTCAACGTGGAAAATGTTTGGGATTTATGCTGACAGGATTTGTCTGAGTTATCAATCTTTGCCTCTGGCTCCTAGAAAAAAGAAAGTCCTGCAGCATTAAAAAAAATGGACGAACGTGACAGAAGCTTTTGGGTGGGAGAATGTCAGCTGCAACACTAATGACCCTGAAAGGACAAGAACAGAACAGAATCGGGCGAGACCGTGGGGACCTCCCCACTCTTATAAGCGGCAGGCAAGTCGCTCTTTACAGTTACATTTAAATCTGTTGATTTATTTGACATAAAATGGGTTGACCAATATCACGCTTTAATACTGAGTGTGAATGGCAATTCTGCTATCTGCCTCTGCAGCTAAATCTCAATGTTTCAAAAGTCACAGAGGGAGAAAAAACAGAAAGTTTAAAAGTTGAAGTTTGTGTCCTCTGCTTTAGGAGATAAGGCAGAAAATGACAGGCTATATGTTCTATGTAAACGCAACACGTTGAAGCTGATAAGAGTGTGTGACAGAGCAACAGATGCAGCCAGACTGATACGCTAATGCCTGGATCTCTGTCTGTCTGTCTGTCTCTCTCTCCCTCTCTCACACACACTGACGTGTTTCTTTTATTCTCTCAATCTCACAAATCAGACACACATTTTAGAATAAATGTTTATATTTATCAAGAATAATGAAACCGCAATAATTTAATATTTCAACCATTCTAAAAAGACTTTACTTGTGATTATGATTTGATGAATATGGTGACAATATTTGTATATCTTTGGTTCATCTAAGCAAGACTGAATATATTCTAAAAGCTTTTATTTTCCATTTCTCATAATGCACAAATAAAAAGTAAGCGCAGGTAAGCTGGATGAGCCTTCAGTCATTGCGCCAAATAAAAAGTCTGTTAAAGACAAGACACATCTATCAGCATTAATGTACATGCCCACGGGAAAGAAGCAGTAATGCGTCCCTGTTCATATGGACTCCATCTGTGCTCTGTTTCCGCACTTCATATCAATTTCATTTGCATACGTAAGGTTTTCATCTACATAACAGTCCACGCAAACATGAATTCTTGTTACACAGAATTGCTCTTTGTTTAAGGATGGGGAGGGAGACAGCTAGTGTTAAAAAGTGATCTTTCAGGGAGCCAGGTCTGATGACGAGCGCTAATGAAATTCAAAGTAGTGCAAAAGTGCTAAAATATCAAAGCAAAGAGACAGAGTACAGAGTAGTCCCATCCAGTACAGTGTCCTCATGGGCGCTGCTGATGAACAGGTAGACTATATACTCTAAAAGTCCTATTATTGTCCCCCCTCCCCTGACAAAATAAACAAGAAAACAGTAATTTAGTGCATCTGTAATCACCTTAGCCACATCCTCTGAGCTGTGCTCTTTAATTTTGCACGCTTTTAATTTGTTTTCACAGCAGTTCGAGCAAATTGAATTTGTTAATTAAAGCAGCAAAATGAAATGCTGAGCATTATTGACGAGATGCTAATTGTGTTAGTGTGGAAATTGGGGAGGGGGTGAAGAAGACAGGGGAAATGTGTGTGTGTGTGTGTTTGGAGGGGGGGGTGGTCTGAGTATCAATAGCCAGGACAAATCATATTACAGCAGGGGAAAGGGAACCCAGTGCAGAAGACAGGCCTAAAGGGTGTGTGTGTGTGTGTGTGTGTGTGTGCGCACTGCCCCTCAGGTCATACACACATATACACTTAGCCAATTCTCATTCATAATCATCGTATATCAGTAATTTTCTACAGACTCAAAAAGGTTCCCATAACATTGGTTTAATATTACTACAGGGTGGATATGAGGTGTGAGCCCTGGGGTTTACGTCTAGGGAGTCATGACGATCACACTTTATGAATATTAGCATATATTGTTTAGAAGGCTTGCGTTTCTCTTAAACCAAGCCGAGAACACAAGTCTTTGCAGCAGTACGTGATGACTCCCAATTTCAGGTGTGTTTCATTATTCATGCCAAATTCATCCTTATTTAAGCCATTTCTATTCATCTAATGAAAGTGGATTTTTTTTCCCCCAGAAAGCTCTACAAAAAGGTCCTTTGTCTGCTCCTAACGTCTGCTGAGACCACACCTATAGCACACAGGGCCCCTATAAGGACAGGTGATGAAACGCAGCGCGGCGATGTGCCGGTGAAGTGGAATGGGAGTGTATTAAGAGAAGTGCTTCCTGCGCTGGGTAAAATGAGCATTTCCCAGGGCCGTTCCTCGCTGCCGTGGCCGATAACCCGCCGCTGCAGCCAGGGCTCGTTGGCTTTACTGCCTTGGCTCGCGTGATTATCCTTCCTACGGCTTCATTTTGCATAAATGCGTTCTGAATAAATCCTTAAGCAGCTCATTTGCTGTCTGCCTCCGCACCATCCCCCCCCCAACACCACCCCCGCCCCCCCGCCATATCCCTCCGCGAGGACACGCTCGCTAACGAGAAGAATCCCCCTGAGCCACGAGGGGGTGGGGGTGTGTGGGGTGAGGGTGGGGGTCACAAAATGAGGAGAGGAGAGGAGAGGAGGAGTACACAGGAGTGTGGGGCCGTGGCACTGCTGTGTCTGCTTGTCCTTGTTGGTTCAGATTGGGGCGTGACAGTGAGCAGTGCTTATATTACGGAGGTGATTATGCCACTAATTACTGACACTCCTTCGTTACTGATATCGCCCCGGCTAAGCCCTGCAGTCTCGGTACACACCACCATTCCACTAACACACCAGCCCGGCAGTCAGGAGACGTCGGAGCATCAGAGCTGAGGGCGAGGTCTCCCTTTCCATGACAGGATAGCCGTTAGAAGGCCTTCCGTCGGCTGCCTTAAAGGCCGTACTGACCCTTGGAACACACGCACACGGAGAATGGAGACCAGGGTATGACCTTGTGGCTACTTCTGAATCCAGCCAAAGCTGTAAGCTATTCAGGGCACGGATACGGCACCTTAAACACTTACAGCTGGCGAGTCCATATAACACTGTGTTACTGAGAGTGTGGACGAGTGGGCCGAGGTTAGCGGCTAGCCTCAGTAATGAGCTCAGTGGCCTGCTTGATGGCACCGCTGTTGATCTCCACATCCACTCCAGCCCGGCTGGTTAATTAGCGACCGGGGCAAACCTGCAGCCCCCGCGTGCAGTACTGTTCCGCCTGCTACTCCCTTCATTAAGATGTTTGAGGGGCTTCAGAAAACCAGTTCAAAGATGCTCCGGAGGGCTGGGGGCTTTCTCCAGCTCGCCCCCGCCTCTGAAACCCACACCTGACGCTGCGCGGCGGGCGGGCAAAACTGGCTCAGAGAGGGCAGGACACCCGTGGGCGGCGACAGATTAAGCCCCCAACAGAGGGGACAGACACCGCTGAGGAGACTCTTAATGTCTGACTTGCAGGACGTAGGCTGGGGTCTTCTCAGCAGGAGGCCACAACAAGTTTCAGTGCTGGAATGGAAGGTAGATGCAAAGATAATGTCAATGTCTCAGCTTACAAGTCTCATGAGATTGGCTTTTTTAAAGCTTTTTTATTAAAGCCCGATGACACTGATGCTAAGTCAAGTGAGAGCAAGCAGTGGTAAGCTGGAAATGGCCAGTGTAGAACCACAAGGCTCGGTAAAGGGATCTGACACAGAACACTCCCTTCACACCGGCATATGTGTACTACTTCAGGATTGCGTGTGGGGTGCCCGAAAGAAGCACATTTGTCAACAGCACTGCAGAAACAAGGCCAGCCAACGCGAGAGAGTTGAGCCTGTGTGTGGCTGTTAGCAAGGGGTTTAAGCAAACGTTATGCTATTACCTGCGTAGATCAGACTTAATTTAGGGGAGGTATAGGAACAGTCAAAACACACTCCCCGCCCGCCATCCACACACACACACACGCGCACACACACACACACACACACACACACACACACACACACACACACACACACACACACACACACACACGTGCAGCAAAACGCTTCGATTTCTCTCAGTTTCTCTGCCATGTTTTCATTAAGGCAGTCTGCTGCATGGTTTCCTGTAGCCATGTAATTGTGTGGGTTTAATGAGGTAGGGGCGAAGGGAGACAGAACCTGGCACTATTAGGAGAAGACTGAGAGAAAAAGTTTTGCTAGCAACAGGGTAAACAGCAGCTAGTCCAAACAAGCACCATTTTCCCTCACAGAACATAATTAGGTTCTCTAATTGGCCTGTCCGGATGGGCGCTGTCGTGGAAACAGGGTCATCGACACCTTCCCTGTTCCTTTAGCCTAACTGTTAATGTCACAGATACACACTTCAGTGACCCACCTCCAGCATTAAAGACCACAGGTGCATTTTTCTTGCAAAGAGAATCTTTGACCCAGCTACTCTTGCCCAGGCAAGAATCAGAAAATGCATAGAGGGAACATTAAAAAGAGAATTCACAGAGGAATCCATACACCCCCTCCCAACACACACACACACACACACACACAGTGAACTCATAAGACAAGGCTTCTACCGCCTCAGGTTGTTCGCTGGCTGAAAAGGACAAAAAAAACTCCAGTCTTTCTTTCCCTGTTTTCTACCTCTGGTCTTCTCTCTTTCCGTGTGTGTGTCTGTGGGGAGGACTGTTTTTCTACTAAATTGAATTACACAACATTTTGACTTTGGGGCAGGACGAGGGCAGAGAGGGGCTATCAGCCCTTCCAGATAACACTGATTAGGATCAAGCCACACAGAGTGAGAAAAAGAGACAAAGACACAGAGGGACATACACGGAGGAAAAACCAAAAGGACATTCCGTCGGGCTGCTAAGCGTCAAACTTCCCCCTCTCACTCCGGTCTGGACTCCTGTTCGGTGGAGAATGGGATGTTTGAATTCTAAGTGCGAGCCATCTAATCTTGATTTGTGGCCCAGACGGCCTAATCCCTCTGCCTCCCCCGTTGCCTTGGGCTTGGTCACTGCACTAATGGCCTCTTTCTTATCCAGCTAACTATCTAGTTCCGTTTGCTTGCCTCCTGCATTCGAATATTCGCGCTGTAATGGCAGCATGGTGACTGCACATTCAGGAGGGGGCTGAGCAGGCAGATCCGTAAAGCAACGCTCCTTCACTTTCACCGACAGCCACGGGAAGTCAAAAGACAAAAGAAGACAAAAATCACAAGCTCTTCGGGAGGAGAAGCACTTCAGGAGAAGCCTAGCTTCTTCACACTGTTCCCTAGAGAGAAGCATTACTTCATGAAAACTCTAGATTCTACTGACTGTCCTCTACAGAGAAGCACCACTTCACAAAAACCCTAGTTTCTACAGACTGTTCTCTAGAGAGAACCACTTCAGGAGATCTCTAACTTCTACAGACTGTTCCCTAGAGAGAAGGACCGCTTCACAAAAACCCTAGCTTCTACAGATTATTCTCTAGAGAGAAGTACCATTTCGAGAGAACTCTAGCTTCTACAGACTGTTTCCTAGAGCAAAAGACCACAAAAACCCTAGCTTCTACAGACTGTTGTCTACAGAGAAAGACCACTTCAAAAGAGCCCTAGCTTCTACAGACTGCAATTTGTCTACAGACAAATATTTGGTGCTAGAGAACTTGAAGGAACTGCTGTAACAATAGACACAACAGATCATTGAGCTGTAGAGCCTCAGCAGCCCAGGAAGTCTGCTGCTAACAAGTCTTAACAGCTACCAGTGTACAGAGAAACACATACTGCTTCGCAAAGGCAAAGTTCAGAACACAGCCTACCTCCCCATGCCATAGTCCAAACACGGTTCAGAACATAGCCTACCTCTCCATGCCACAGTCCAAACACAGTTCAGAACACAGCCTACCTCTCCATGCCATAGTCCAAACACGGTTCAGAACACAGCCTACCTCTCCATGCCACAGTCCAAACACGGTTCAGAACATAGCCTACCTCTCCATGCCATAGTCCAAACACGGTTCAGAATACAGCCTACCTCTCCATGCCATAGTCCAAACACAGTTCAGAACACAGCCTACCTCTCCATGCCATAGTCCAAACACAGTTCAGAACACAGCCTACCTCTCCATGCCATAGTCCAAACACGGTTCAGAACATAGCCTACCTCTCCATGCCACAGTCCAAACACGGTTCAGAACACAGCCTACCTCTCCATGCCACAGTCCAAACACGGTTCAGAACACAGCCTACCTCTCCATGCCACAGTCCAAACACGGTTCAGAACACAGCCTACCTCTCCATGCCATAGTCCAAACACGGTTCAGAATACAGCCTACCTCTCCATGCCATAGTCCAAACACAGTTCAGAACACAGCCTACCTCTCCATGCCATAGTCCAAACACAGTTCAGAACACAGCCTACCTCTCCATGCCATAGTCCAAACACGGTTCAGACAAAGCCCACCTACCCGTGCAATAGTCCAAACACGACATCTCGGCATTTGTTTCAAACTGAACTGTCACTTTAGAACCCACTGTCAGAGTCAAGGAACAAGATGATGTTACTAGTTTGTCACTGAAATTAGGTTTTTTTTTATTTTTGCATGCTTGTGCGAATAGGAAAGATATTTATACAGTCTTGCATTGAATCTCATTTAAAAACAGCTCTTGCACCGAGTGCTGAAAGAGACAAAACCGACTATTGATCGTATGGCTCAAAAGGAAGGGGGTCTTGTGAAAGGCGAGAGATGGCGTGTGAAAAGGGAGGCAAGGTGGATGGATAGCAGGAGGGGTGTCCTTTTGTGTCAGCCAGGGGAAGGTTTCAAATCACAAGGTGGCAGGTTGACGGCCTCACAATGGGCAGCTATGGGAGGCTAGATCTGACATCCGCGCCCTTAGCAAAGGTTATTGCCTTTTCAAGTGGCCTCTCCAATACTCTCCAAAGCCCTGTCTGTACAAACATGCACACACACACACGCACACACACACACACACACACACACACACACACACACACACATGCACGTGTACATTTACAGACATAGAGAGGCTCCTTATCACCCACAAATCAATAGGAGACATCTGAGAGGGAAGTGGTGGAACGGCCACCATATTCCTCCGTGATGGAGAGCACTCCTGTGGATGGGTGTTACTCCTCACTCTCTGCCTGTGACTGGGGCATGAACGTGGAGCTGATCTGTTAACAGCCCCTTTATAAGAAGAAAAGCTTAATGTTGCCAATTCATAATTGACCTGATAAGTGACAGGAAGCCCAAACCTCCAGGTCTTGGCAGAGTTACCATGGGAACCAGGGGGACGGGTCTGGCGATGAGATGTTTCCATCACCCAATGGCTAATCCCTATTATTTTGAGTCAGCTTTCTGGACTGGCACAAACTTTATCACAAGTGACGAGTAGGAGCTTCAAAACACAGCCTGTCTGTGTGTCTGACACGCGTAATTTATTTTAACGTAATCCAGTTATATGGGGCACAGGCTTAATGCATTCAGCTTTTAGGATGGGGCTCAGAAGAGTACGGAGTGTCTGTGCTGGTTTCGAGAGGGGAGAGGCCCGAACCTGGGTGGCAGCAGGTCGCTCGCCAGGGACCCAGAGGACCGTCTCATGGAACAGTAGCACATCAAACGACTGAAGCAGACATTAGCGCCACACCTGTCATAAGGGCGCGTGACTCTCAGACACAGGGGACCCAGCGCCAGTCCTGCAGATCCTCACAGTCTGAGCCTGCCTGGCTTTAACGGGCAAGGCCCCGATGACCTGCAGCAGGGAACCCCACTCTGCAATGTGTAGGACATGCCTGGGTGGTGCAGGCGTGGCCTTAAGTGGGAGCTTGTGAGCGATGACAAAAAAAAAACAACAGTGTATGTGTAATTGTCCACTGCCCTGAGTATCCCTGAGATACACTATATGAGAGAGAGAGAGAGAGAGAGAGAGAGAGAGAGAGACATACAGGGGATCAGGAACAATGCTAAATAAGTTAAATATGCCGACTGCGACTGAAACACACAATACTGGAAGATGATCAGTTTTCTTCTCACCTGGAATTCACATTACATCGGGATACAGGAATGCAAGGATCCATACGAAAGAAAAAAATAACTCTAGATTAATGACTGACCCTAGTGGGGAAAAAGGGCTTCTCTCTCCTAAAGAAGAGTGCAATGACACAGATGAATAGCTCCCACTTGTGTGAGAGCACTGCAAGGAGAGGCTGCAATATGAAAGCCCACCTGCCCCCGAGACCAGGTGCCTCCTCTCCAAATCAATGAGAAACCACGCTTACTCCCCCAGCTCCTGCACTGCTCCACCTCTTATGCTCCCTCCCCGCTCCCGTCTGGACTCCCCCCCCACCCGGGGCGCCTGCGACCACCGCAGCCTGTTCCTGGCGACTAATGAAAAGCAGACCGCCATCTCTTTCAATTCGGCCAGCCGGCCCAGACTGCCGTTAAAGGCAATCGACTGGCTGAATGGAGCCACTACATCACAATCTACAGGTGCGGGCGCACTGCACACCAAAGACATTGTGCTTTCAGATGGGAGACACGCCAGCATCCATCTCTCCGTCTCCATGCACGTGTGTGTGTGCATGGCCACATACACTTGCAGGAGTCCAGGTGTGCAGTGGAGGGTGGTGGGGGGGGGGGGGTGTCTGGGCTTGTAAGGGGTGGAAAGAATAGCACAAAGGGAAGATGGAGCTCCTCAGGCCGGTTTCAGGTGGTGGTGTAGAGTGGTTGTGTGAGGCGTTGGGGAAGAAAGTCCTGGAACAGGCGGGAGCAGAGGAGTGTTTCAGGGGGGTAAATAAAGGCTGGCTGGTCGCAAGGAGGTGCGTGGGCAGGTGAGGAGCATGTATTTGTGTGCGCCTCTCAACTGGCGGTGTGTGGGAGTGTGTGTGCGCGTGCGTGGGTGTTATCAGCGCTCTGCAGCAGTGGTGTGTGTCGGCTGGGCGAGCACGGAGGTGGGATGGGGCAGGGAGCTAACAGCAAAGCGTGTGTCCGCCGGGGGAGGAAGGAGACCCGGGGATGCTGTGCTTCAGTGACCCCACGCTTTGCCTGCTCCCCTCCACTGCCCTGACACACACACACACACACACACAGTAACCCCTACAGCTGTTCAGCATAGCTGACTTACTGCACCCTGCATCTACTATACAACCAGTAAACTCCCGCCAGCATTCCCTGTCCGACTTTAAGCACTGCGGCTTTCTCAGAAAAGTTGTGGCCTGATGGCATCCAAGTCCTGCCCGGCGACGTCAGTCCCGCCCGGCCACACTCGGGTGCGACACCCGTCTTCCTTTTGTGTCACATCTCTGTCCTCTGCAAGTCACACCTTCTCAGTGCTAACACCAGCGGTCTGATTCATCTGCTAGGGGCCCAGGGCATATGATTAAGACGCGTGCGGCGGGACCCACCCAGGGGACACGGAACCCTGAGACAGAAAGACAAGGCGGAACAAAGGGATAGGGACAACAGGGACTCTACCCCACGTTCGTTACAACATCTCTCGTCTTCGGAAAACCGACAGTCGTGTTTCTACACCGCTTTGGATGTCCTATGGTAACAATAAACAGGTTGGACAGGCGTGTTGAGTCGGGGTTAGATCAGCAGGGGATATTACACCTCCGTGCTGCTAGTCTCACCCAGGCTGTGGGGAAAAAAGGGCACTGCTATAGCTGGCAGCCGCCTTTGTTATGGTCTTACCATCCAGCTAATTACAGGCATTGGGCCTCACAATAGGACGAATGTTGGTTTACAGTTCACGCACAGCCTGTCCATAATCACATTACAGAACCTGAAGAGTTTGTCAGATAGGATTCTTTATTGAATCATTCTGTGAGCAGAATGTTAAATAAAGGTTATAATGAACAAGACTACACACGGAGAACGTGTTCCAGTCTCCCTCTAATGTGCACACAGGCTCTGTTCTCAGAGTCCTCAACTAACAGTATAGCGGGCATACACCTACCCACTGATGGGTATCTCACAGCCACACACACACACACACACAATCAAATCCCCTCTCTGAATTTGCCCTTGCCGTCCTCATGGGTATGGAGGTCTAAAGGACCTGGGAGGAAGAGGAGAAAGGGTTCATTGATACATAAGGGCAAAAAAGACCATTGTAGAGTTAACAGCTCACTGCTGATTCCTGCCCTCAGCTGAGCTATTCAGAGCACAGACTCCTCTGGCATCTACCAGCCTGTCCCTCTCTTTCTCTCTGACAAACACACACACACACACACACACACACAAACACAAACACACACACACACATTCTCTATCTCTCAGGGCTCTGGGTGCATGCGCTGTGCCTAAATATGTCTCTCCCCCGTTTACAACAAATTAAGTTTCCTCTCAAAGTGCATTTCAAGCCTGGCTGCCTTTGGAGGTAGACTAACTTGTTTTTCATTCATACTCATTCTTCTTGCCCAACAAACAATACACTCTAGAGCTCCAAAGCCTTTTTTATTCTCCTCCTTTCTGCTGTTCTGCTTCCCAAATTCACTACCAGTCATGGCAAGCAATTATGTTGTCACAAAGGTGTATTTTTGACTTATTAAAAAAGAAAAAAAAAACCCTCACGATAAAACCTTTTTATTTAGCCATGCTGTGAGAGCTGAGACGTGAGAGCAAAGTGCAGCTGGATGGCCCCGCCCATCGGTGTGCTCAGTGTGATCTGATTGGACGGCGTTCGCCACCACAGAGAGACTGACAGCAGTTATGGCTGATGCGATGGACTGTTGCAACGCTCAGGCAGCAGAATAGCTCATGTCTTCCACTCTGCCACTTTCACCCTCGCCACCCGCAACGTCTCCTGGCTGTGGGTCGACGGGGGCAGGCCCGTGGGGAGGCGGGTCCAGCTGAGCGGGCAGGTCTCTGCAGATGACAACGCAGCAGCAGCCTGGTGTCAACGAGGAGCTCTCCGCTGGGCCCTTCCGTCTGGGACGTGCTGAACGCGCGCGGGCGCAAAGCACTCCCAAAATATTGGAAGAGTGCTAAGCCCTCAAGGTGCGAGCCATTTCAATTTCGGAAAATAAATATTATCTTTGACTTGGCAAATCTGCCACGTTTCAGCGTGCATCACAATGAGGCTCAGCTTGCTGTCGGGGAGGTGGCGCATCGCCGCGGCAGCGACGCAGAGATCTGGCGCACGGATAGTTGAAAAGCTGGCGAAAGGATTTCCAGTGGCCACCGTGCCCCTCTGGTGCTCCACGTCCTGGCGGTGTCTGTGCTGCTCCCTCTCGCTGCCTCCCGCTCTCCTTCCGCTGCTCCATCTCTGGCTCATTATGGCCTTCTATATCGGCAAGATGATAGCCCTGCTGCTGATACAGGAGCCTTCGTGTGCAATAAAGCACCTGGATGGTGTCCTGGAGGGCCCATTGCTCTCGATATAGCGCCGGCCGGGGAGAGCCGGGTAAGGGCCATCTCTTTACCACACCGCTAATGTGAAATAAGCAGCCGGCAGTCAAGCTCGGGTCGCGGGTGGTACTCGCGCTACAATCCGCATCCTGATCCGTTAAGAGGAGGGCGTTGGCGAGGCGAGCAGCGTGGCGGCGGGTGAGCGGGGTAATGCTGGAGGGTCGAGGCAGTGGCCGGCTCATGGCACTTTCTGTAAAGAACACCGGAATCACATCAGGCCGTGCGTACGGGGTCGGAAACGACTTCTGGAAGGTAAGAAAAAGAGCAGGGGAATTTTGGAAGCCCTGAGCAGTGTTCAAAAGCAGCCTGTGTGTTTGAGCGCTGACAGGAGAGCAGTCAGCACATGACAATGAGCTTGGTGATGAACACAGATGACAACTTAACATGCCCCAACATCTGGACTTGTGCCTATAGCGCCAATATCCCATACACTCATCTATCCATGAAACACACCCTTCTCTCGCCTCCCCTGCAATGGGTCCTCTCTCTCTCTCTCTCTCTCTCTCTCTCCCCTCTGTTCCTGCCTATATCTCACTCGTTTGACCTTCTCTCTTCGTGCAAGTTAGCGCTGCTATTGATTAAATCTTGACAGACGGTGTACAAACACAAAGATAAGCCTAGATGGAGAGAGAGAGAGAGAGAGAGAGAGAGAGAGAGAGATGGGCCACAGAACTTGTCCATTTGAGGAGGTTCGCAGCTTTTATTTCCGCTAACAGGTTCCAGGACAAGGTCCCCCACCACATCCCCAGCCACAGGGGCTACAGTGAGCATTATGGCAACAACAACAACAACAACAACAACAACAACAACAACCAGAAAAGCCCCTCTTGCCCCTCCAGACGTCCCCCTCCCGGAGCCCCCTCACCCCTCTCCTCCCTCTTGCTCCCTGGACTTTGCTGCGGACACCATGCTGAGGGACAGGCGAGAGTGGAAGCACTGTTCCTCACACGAGGGAAGAGCCAATTATTCCAGAAGCTTCTAGGCTGCGGCACCCGGGTGAGAGGCAGGCCGGCAGGCCGGCCCTGCTAACAGGGTCATTAGCAGGAATTTATTTCAGTATTTCAAAGTGTGTAATGATAATTAATGTCTACGTCCTATCTTAAATTCCTCTCTGGACTACCAAAGCACGTGATTAGGGTAAATAAAAAAAGGCATGTGTGTAATTTTTTCCCCCTTTGGAAATACCTATGAGTCTGTCAGCGGGACTTTTATTTTCTCTTTTTCCGTTTACTCAGCTGAACTCTTTTATATATTTAACAATTGCTTGTGAAGCTTATGTGTGCTCCCCAAGTTTCTGCCTTCTCAGCTCTTATGGCTGAAACATGAGTATTAAAGAACAGCTCCAGATAACAGCTGAGGGATGCTCCCTGAAGACAGCTATCACGTTTTCACTAATCACACACACACACACACACACACACACACACACACACACACACGCACACACACGCACACACACGCACGCATCTGTCCCTGTCCTTTCCACCGAGCCTCTGAAACCAGCTCCGTCTTAGTGCTGACTAAACGCATGGCCACTGGTGACAGAGGGGGAAAAATGCACCCAGTAAAAGTACTTACTCTGCAGTTCCCTCTCTGACTGCAGCCATAAAATCCCACTCCATCACCTTACAGTACAGAAGAACCAGTGTTTCCCCATGCGTGCGTGTGTGCGCGCGCGCGGGTGGGTGGGGGTGTATATGCCCGTCGGTCTGTGGGTGTGTGGCGGGTGTGGGCAGCTCTTGCGACAAGGTCAGAATGAACAGGGAACAAACGTGGGCTCTTCTCGGCTGGCGTGTCGGAGAGCTGCACACGCTGTGCCGTCTGAGGCGGCAGTGCGGCGCTCCCAGCTGTGGAGGGCCAGGCGGGAAATTGGGGCGATTCACAAGCCGGAGCACACACAGAGAGAGAGAGAAAAGTGTCAAAGCAGAGGAAGGATGAGAGGGAGAAATCCCACACACACATAAAACACACACACACACACTAACCTCATTGGTCTCCTGTAGTTGTGGTCACTTTATAAGCAACATAATAGAACAGTTGGGGGGGGGGGGGGGGGAGTGATACATAAACCAATAAATCACATTACAAAAATGAGACCAACGTGAGAAAGAAGACGACACTGAGAGGGTGCGAGAGATCAGGGGAGATATAGTGAGACAGAGGGGGCAGATAGGAATACACGAGGATTGGAGAAAGGCACATGTAGGAGGCGATATGCACTTCAAACATTTATCCCAACAGTGCAATTATAACAGACCTCTCTCCCTTCCTGCTACTGCTCTGATCCCTCTGTGCTCTGGGCTGTGGGAGACAGATCCAGCATCTCAAACACACCTCACAGACAGAGAGACAGAGAGAGAGGAGCAGAGAGAGAGAGCTGCAGGGGGAACAGGCCCTCAGGCTGTATTCTGTCTGTCTCTATCTGTCCTACAGTCTACTCTCTACACTGATATAAATGTAGTCTGGGCTTGTCCATTTACAACTGTAGCTCCGTCTGTAGGTCCAAATAGACTGTCTGTAGCTCTACACAGATGGCCCGTAGGTCTAAATAGACTCTCTGTAGCTCTATATAGACATCTGTAGGTCTCAATAGACTCTGTAGCTCTACACAGATGGCCCGTAGGTCTAAATAGACTCTCTGTAGCTCTATATAGACATCTGTAGGTCTCAATAGACTCTGTAGCTCTACACTGACATCAGAAAGTGTCCGGGTCACACGATGTCACTCCTCTCTGCTGCATTCAAGCTCATGTTTGCTGAATGCTATGATCTCTCGTATTGCAAGCAGCAGCCGCGGCCGAGCCATGCGCCTACATGGGCAGCAGCCGCTGGCGGACGAGCCGAGCGACGTGCCCAGGACTTTACAGGAAATGTATATTACTTGTTCTCTGGGCAGTTCTATCACACCTAATCTAGCCAACTTTAAAAGGTTTCAAGTACAGGGACAGGCTCAACAAAAGGACCAAAGGACACATTTCCCCAGGTTATAGGATTTTCATAAGTCATTTTCAAAGTGATACGTGAAAGACATTCCAGGTGCTTTAAATTATTCAGGCTCTTATTCCGGCCCTTAAAGGCATGCATACATCACAGCAACACGCATTTCAGTCTGATCTCATTTAGATGTTTAAATTGCCCATATGATATATGCTAAGAAGTGATGAATTGTTCCTGGTGTGCACACTGCATAACAATGCGCTGCTCAGGTGAGCAGCTCACCGTTCACACGCTCGATCTTCCAAATATGCAAGTTCCGTGCAAGCTGACATCAGAGGAAACTTCCACGCAAAGCCCATCCATCAAACTCGCCAGTTAATGTCGCCGACCACAAAGGAAGATTTCTGTCTTGTTGTAATGTTATTAGGGAAATGTGATATCAAGCGCAACATTCCGCTTATGAAATTACCATTGTTAGCCATGGCAACTGCGCTGTGTTTAAAAGTGTAATGAAATCACCCTAGTCCGTTCAGTCAGAGTGTGCCTTCATGCTGGCCCGTGTCGCAGCTCCGGTTCGGTGTGCATGCGCGTATATTACTGCCGGAAATGCAGAGAGTATGTGCAGCTATGTGCTTATATGGTAGGGTGTGTGAGTGCGGGTGCGTATGTGTGCATGCATATACTGATAGCGTACACATGTGGCCATCTATTTAACTGCATCACGTTTTTGACTTCCACTGCTAGAGAGACAGAGTGTTTTACTATTGCAGACAGAGTCGCTGTAGCCTCATCTCTCTCCCTCTCCCTCCCTTTCTCTCTTTTCCTCCCTCCTCACCCTTCCCCTTTTCTCTCTTTCTACGTGCCTCCCTCTCTCCCTCTCCCTCCCATCTCTCTCTCTCTCTCTCTCTCTCTCTCTCTCTCATTATAAGAGGGTTGTGCTGCCACAGACCCAAGAACACAGGCCATAAAAAGACAAATAAGGCTATAAAACTGCATGTGTCCATGCATACTAATGCCACTTCAGGACCCGTCTGCCGCAGGCCTCCTGTAGCCCCACCTGCTGCGCTGTGCTTCAAAGCACACTTCCCACTTCCCACCACATAGCGCCGTGCGACAGGGAGAGGCCATGCCACCACGCCTCAGAGCCCAGCAGGCCTGCGGTACAGGCCCAGTATAACTGCAGTGGAAGCCCAGTATAAGTCCAGTATAACTGCAGTGGAAGCCCAGTATAAGTCCAGTATAACCGCAGTGGAAGCCCAGTATGACCAAAGTGTAAGCCCAGTATAAACCCAGTATAAGCCCAGCATGACTGCGGTGTGAGTGCTTTATAACTGCAGTATAAACCCAGTATAAGCTCAGCATGACTGCGGTGTGAGTGCTTTATAACTGCAGTATAAACCCAGTATAAGCTCAGTATGAGTGCGGTGTGAGTGCTTTATAACTGCAGTATAAACCCAGTATAAGCTCAGTATGAGTGCGGTGTGAGTGCTTTATAACTGCAGTATAAACCCAGTATAAACCCAGTATAAGCTCAGTATGAGTGCGGTGTGAGTGCTTTATAACTGCAGTATAAACCCAGTATAAACCCAGTATAAGCTCAGTATGAGTGCGGTGTGAGTGCTTTATAACTGCAGTATAAACCCAGTATAAGCTCAGTATGAGTGCGGTGTGAGTGCTTTATAACTGCAGTATAAACCCAGTATAAACCCAGTATAAGCTCAGCATGACTGCGGTGTGAGTGCTTTATAACTGCAGTATAAACCCAGTATAAGCTCAGTATGAGTGCGGTGTGAGTGCTTTATAACTGCAGTATAAACCCAGTATAAACCCAGTATAAGCTCAGTATGAGTGCGGTGTGAGTGCTTTATAACTGCAGTATAAACCCAGTATAAACCCAGTATAAGCTCAGTATGAGTGCGGTGTGAGTGCTTTATAACTGCAGTATAAACCCAGTATAAACCCAGTATAAGCTCAGTATGAGTGCAGTGTGAGTGCTTTATAACTGCAGTATAAACCCAGTATAAACCCAGTATAAGCTCAGTATGAGTGCGGTGTGAGTGCTTTATAACTGCAGTATAAACCCAGTATAAACCCAGTATAAGCTCAGTATGACTGCGGTGTGAGTGCTTTATAACTGCAGTATAAACCCAGTATAAGCTCAGTATGAGTGCGGTGTGAGTGCTTTATAACTGCAGTATAAACCCAGTATAAGCCCAGTATAAGCCCAGTATGAATGCGGTGTGAGTGCTTTATAAATGCAGTATAAGCCCAGTATAAGCCCAGTATAAGCCCAGTATAAGCCCAGTAGAAGCTCAGTACGAGTGCAGTACCAGTCAGAATGCGGAGCTCTTACATGATATCTCCTGGTCCGATCTTATAGCTAGTCATGTGCTCAGATATGGCGATGCAGGTGAAAAAAGTGACAAGCAAACCCACCTGGAAATCCTGAAAGCTCTCATTTCAATTGCTGCTTATTCACAGTGGTTTAAGAATCGGAAAGGTCTAATATTAGTTGCCATCTTGACTGGCATAAAAAGATTCCAATACATCAATGAGTCCAAACTCTACTGTTATTACTACAACTGCTACTACTACTACTCCTAACAACCAGCACTTTTTTTTTTTCCTGAAAAGCATTAGTTATACAAAGGAAAACAGACTTTCAATACATTGTTTCAAATGAATTATAACAATAATTTCTGTAGTGTCTGAATAGCTTCAAAGGAGACATATGCTTCCTTCTCATATCACTACCCCATATCAGCTGGCCGCCACATGCTGAGAGCATCACTGCTGTGTGGGAGCTCCCCATCTGCTCTGAAGCCCAGCTTCAGCCTGAGTCTTCACTGAGCTTCAGTACTCACAGTGAACAGTTCTGTTCATCACCAGTAACAAGGGCTTGGCTTTGTGGAAATGAGCTCTGCTATATCAAATCATGTCATAAAATCCAACCCTACACTCCAAACCCTACACTCTGGCTTCTACACCTGCACCCCTACATCCCGACCGCTATACCCCAGGCATACTCTCTGACCCCATACCCTGACCCCTACACACTAGCCCTACACCCTGACCCCTACACACCAGCGCTACACTCTGACCCCTACATACCAACCCTACACCCTGACCTCTACACACTAGCCCTACACCTTGACCTCTACACACTAGCCCTACACCCTGACCCCTACACACCAGCCCTACACTATGACCCCTATATAGCCTCTGAGCCACCCATGCTGTGATGTGATAACTGCCCAATTTACTTTGCCATTCAAATTCTATTTCATAGGCAGTGGATGTCTTTTCTAAACCAGTGCCCTGTTTCTTATCAATAAGCGTCCTTTCATCACAGGCAGCCCATCTCTCCTTGAAACATGGATGCGATGGAAGGGGGAAAAAATGAAAACGGGTTTTAATCTTTCAAGCATTTCTAATGAGTTTTTCTTCTACAATTATTTGATAAGAGCAGAGACAGCACTGCGGGCACCATGCATGATCCAGCACCTGAGCCAGTGAGGGCTGAACGAACACACACACACACATACACGCTCATACATGCACACACACACGCACACACACACACACACACACACACACACACACAGATACACACACTCACACACATACACGCTCACACATGCACACACGCACACACACACACACACACATACACGCTCATACATGCACACACACACACACACACACACACGCATATTCACACACACTCACACACACACGCACGCATATTCACACACACGCTCGTACACAGACACACAGACACACACACACACACTCACACACACACGCACGTATATTCACACACACGCACACACAGACACACACATAGTGAGAATGAGTGTGAATAAAAGGAGCTATAGCAGCACACTCTGTATGTACCGATATGTGAAGCTGAAGGTGGGAGGTGAAGTACATGGAAGTCCATGACATACCCTGCAGATCTTTCAGCCTGTTTAAATTATACTGCGCAACACAATCGGACATGATAAGAATCAAATCAAGGGCACAACAAACTCTCCGCTATTAAAATTCATGAGAATAATTGCCATTTGTGTCCATCCTGCCAGAAGTATGAGACTGAACTGAGACACGCATACACACTCTCACACACACACACACACACACACACACACACACACACACACTCACAGACCCACATACCCCCATGCAAACGCACACACACACACACACACACACACACACACTCACACACACACACACACACACACACACACACACACACACACACACACACACACACACTCACACACACACACACACACACACACACACACACACACACACTCACCACACTAAGCCCCAGCTGTTCCCTCTTCAGGTACTCGAGGTTTCTATGCTCCAGGCTGGCCAGGTGGTGCTGCAGGCGTGAGTAGGTGTATGGGTAGCAGTAGGCAAACTGGTACACGTCGTCCTCTCGGTCGAAGCAGAAGGCGAAGGACATGACGTAGTTCCTGCGGTGGTCCGGGCAGCGGTAGTAATACACATTCTTAGACGGCAGCCTTTGCCTGCAACAGAGGGAAGGAAGGGAGCAAAGGTCATGACCTTTCTTCCCATGATCGCTGCGATTCATAACGAGAGCAGAACCGACCTAAAGCAGAAATGTCAGTTGAGAGAATGTTGGTAAACATTTAAGTAACAGCTCTAAAGGCGGGAGGCTGAAGGGCCTGTAAGCCTCCTCACTCTGCCTGGTGGGCATTTTCTGCGTTCACGTTAACCATATTGCCAAGTGTCATTCCACTGAGGCTGCTCAGTGTCCAGTCGTTCCCATCCCATGTTTCCACAGAGCTCCTGGCCTGTGACGGCTTCCTCAGAGCCACCGGAAAACTTCAGGAGAAAAAAAGAGCCCTGATTGGCTGGCTCAGCCTGGCTGTTCTCAGAGCTCCGACAGCCTGCAGCTCCCTCTCTCCACTGCTGCTCTCTTGGCCTGCGTTAGTGGCCGACGCTGGGCGTTATCCCTTCAGGGCTCGGGCCCACGCCCTGCCCATGCCCCGCCCCTACCGTGCAAGCAGCCCTGGGAGAGAGGGCGGCTGGTGAGGGGAGTGGGTGGGTGGAGAGGAGAGCAGGAAGAGCCATCCATGATCAAGATGACACCACTACATCTTCTCCAGACTCTCATCTTACTCTGCCGACCTCTACCCCCACATGCCTTCCATTTGTGGTCCAGCTGCCAGCTGCTCAGTGGTGTTACGGCAGAGTGTGCAGTGGTGTGTATGGTGGTGTGTGCGGTAGTGTATGTAGTGGCGTGTACAGTGGTGTGTGCGGTGCATGGGTGGTGACGTGTGCTGTGCGTGTGTGGTGTTTGTGCGGTGCGTGTGGTGGCGTGTGCGGTGGTTAGTGTGTTGCATGTGAGGTGGCGTGTGCAGTGCGTGTGCAGTGGTGTATTTGCAGTGGCGTGTGCGGTGCGTGTGGTGGCGTGTGCGGTGGTGTGTTTGTGGTGGCGTGTGCAGTGGTGTGTGCGTTGCATGTGCGGTGGTGTATGCGGTGCGTGTGGTGGCGTGTGCGGTGGTGTGTTTGCGGTGGCGTGTGCGGTGGAGTGTGCGTGTGTGGTAGCACTGGCAGCTGGACGGGACAGTGGCTGATTAAAGGTTGACGCGTGCTGTAACAGGCAGGTGGGAGATCATCAGGGACAGAGATAGAGAGAGAGAGAGAGAGAGAGAGAGAGAGCTGGTGGGAGTGTAGAGGGTGGGAGGGGGGAGGGGGAGAGAAAGAGGGGGAGAGAGGAGATGAAGGACAAAGAAAGAACATGGGCAGTGAAAAAGGAGGGAAGAGAGAGAGAGAGAGAGAGAGGGAAAGGAGAGTGGGAGATAAAGAGGATGAGAAAGAGGAGGATGATCAGAGGGTGGGATAAAATGGGCCTGAGAACAGACATGCAGGGGAGGTGGGGGATCACCTGGGTCTGATAGAGAAACACCTCGCTCAAAGCAGCCTGCACTGGGCCGGACCACCATCACCCACCCAGCTACAGCGGGACCATACACATCACACCATAACCCAGCGTAACACGCACACACACAAACATACACACAAACACGCGCACACACACTCGCACACTCGCACACACACACGCATGCATGCACATTGGCTAAATTACAAACACACACCTACAAAATCTTTAATGCCTTTTCTGGGACTCAACAAAGTGAAGAGCTGAATTGAAATTCAGGCAAACTAGCCTGGTACTGTGGACCCAACGGTGGACAAGCGAGGGAAAGAAAAGAGGGCAGTCTGATCAGTGCTGCGGTGGAAGAATGAAGAGGCGCTATTGCGTGTGTGTGTGTGTGTGTGTGTGTGTGTGTGTGTCTCAGCAGAATACTAATACTGCAAAAGTGCCTTTTCAGTATGATCACCACCATTATTCAGAACACACACACCCACACACCCACACAGGCACACACAACACGTACTCACACCGACACACATACCCGCACACAAATTCCCTTTATGGCATGACAGCTCATGGCCTCCCCAGACCCGCATCTCTCTGCTCACCTCCCCAACACATCCCTCTCTTTTTCCCTATCTGCATGTTCTCCATGGTAGCCCCCCCCCCCCCCCCAAGTACATGCAAACAAAAACACAAACATAGTCCGTTTTTACAGACATGTAATCTCACATATTTTCACCTACTTGAAAAAAAACCTCAGGATTAAACACAATTGCAGATGCTTTCACACACGCACACACACACACACACAGTATGAGCTTAAAGGCAGCCTTCATGCTCGTGTTAGTATTTGGCCTACGTTTGAGTGGCACTAGATTCATGACTACACAACTGTTCCATATATGCCCTAATCGACCTCCCAGCCAATAATAATTTGCGTTCTCTCTCACACACACACAAATACACACGTGCACACACGTGCATGCAGAAACACCTTCCTGCCTGTGCAGGGTTACTGATCCAGCACAGCCCCTCCCTCTCTCCCTCCCTCCCTCCAGCTCTTTGTGTGGACACTACCCAGGCTCCTCTTCAGCGCTTGACCTTGTTGGCTGGTGAGAGGCTCCTGGCTATTGATTTTAATTACCCAGCGGGAATTTAGTGCCTGCCTTCTCTGCTTTGCTGCACCGCTATTGGCTCAAGAAAATAGCTTTGTATGTTCCTCCAGAGAGAGAGAGTAAGTGAGAGAGAGAGAGAGAGAGAGAGAGAGAGAGAGAGAGAGAGCCTGAAGCACCCCTGAACCGTTGGGTGGTTTCCTGTCTGTAGCATCTCTCTCTCTCCCCTTCTCTGTCTCTGTCTCTCTATCTATCTTTCTCTATCTCTCTGTCTGTCTCTCTATCTCTCTCTATCTCTCTCCATCCCCCAATGTGGCTGCTGGCAATTTGTTTTATCTAAATGATGGCGGCATGAGGCTGGGTGTGTTTCCGGCTGTGGTACAGGGCCCCTGTTCCCAAACACATTTATCTCGGTGGGTGTCAGAGGGGAGAAAAACAACGCCCCCTGGACAATAATGTGCACACATGTGGCTTAGTAATTCTGCGAGGCCTGTGTAGCGCCCTCCCATCCACACACACACACACACCCAAAACACACACACCTCAGTGGAAAAAAAGACACAGCACGCTGTAGCAGTGAGGGATAGTAAAAAGGTAGGGGGAGCACAAGTTTCCACACAGCAGAAAACTTTTCACAGCTCGTCTCCACGAACAAGGATATCGCTCACTGCTGGTGGTTGTATGGATCTTAACATTTGACTGTGTGTGTGTGTGTGTGTGTGTGTGTATCTGTGTGTGTGTGTGTGTGTGTGTGTGTGTGTGTGTGTGTGTGTGTGTGTGTGTGTGTGGGAAAGACTGAGTGAAAGCGGGTGCTGGCAAGCTGTCAGCTAAAAGGCAGGAGCGTTACTGAGATGTCACTCTCCATCGGCGGGTTGTTCAGGCCAGTTAGCAGTTCCTGGGCGGGTGCTTTGATCCGGCCGCTGTTGGCTTCCCCCCGAAGTCGTCCAGATGAGGGAGAAAATGGCTAGCTTTCATACAGAGGGGGACATCTTGTCTATATCCTCCAATCAATCACGGGTAGAGGTCATCACTAGTGCTGGGCATGTCTCTCTGTCTCTCACGCTCTGTCTCTCTGTCTACGTCTCTCTCCTTCTCTATCTCTCTCTCTCTTACTTCGTCTCTGTCCCTCTCTCTGTGTCTCCATCTCTCTCCCTCTCTCAGTCTCCCTGTCTCCCTCTCTCTCCCTCTCTGTGTCTTCGTCTCTCTCCCTCTCTTTGCTTCCCTGTGTCTCCGTCTCTCTCAGTCTCCGTGTCTCCGTCTCTCTCTCCCTCTCTCTGTGTCTCTGTCTCTCTCCCTCAGTCTCCCTGTGTCTCCATCTCTCTCCCTCTCAGTCTCCCTGTGTCTCCGTCTCTCTCCCTCTCAGTCTCCCTGTGTCTCCGTCTCTCTCCCTCTCTGTCTCCCTGTGTCTCCGTCTCTCTCCCTCTCTCAGTCTCCCTGTGTCTCCGTCTCTCTCCCTCTCTCTGTGTCCCTGTGTCTCCGTCTCTCTCCCTCTTTGTCTCCCCGTGTCTCCGTCTCTCTCCCTCTCTCAGTCTCCCTGTGTCTCCGTCTCTCTCCCTCTGTCTCCCTGTGTCTCCGTCTCTCTCCCTCTCTGTCTCCCTGTGTCTCCGTCTCTCTCCCTCTGTCTCCCTGTGTCTCCGTCTCTCTCCCTCTCTGTCTCCCTGTGTCTCCGTCTCTCTCCCTCTGTCTCCCTGTGTCTCCGTCTCTCTCTCCCTCTCTGTCTCCCTGTGTCTCCGTCTCTCTCCCTCTCTGTCTCCCTGTGTCTCCGTCTCTCTCCCTCTCAGTCTCCCCGTGTCTCCGTCTCTCTCCCTCTCTCAGTCTCCCTGTGTCTCCGTCTCTCTCCCTCTGTCTCCCTGTGTCTCTGTCTCTCTCCCTCTGTCTCCCTGTGTCTCCGTCTCTCTCCCTCTGTCTCCCTGTGTCTCCGTCTCTCTCCCTCTCTGTCTCCCTGTGTCTCCGTCTCTCTCCCTCTCTCAGTCTCCCTGTGTCTCCGTCTCTCTCCCTCTCTGTCTCCTTGTGTCTCCGTCTCTCTCCTTCCCCTTGTCTCCATCTCTACTGGTCCTGCCTGTCACCCTCTTGATGTGCTGAAGGTTAAATGGTTTCAAATACGTGCACAAAACTGTCAATTGACACAGTGTGTCCCTCTGCTCATCAGTGCAGTGATGTGGCGAGCCATCCCTGTGCTCACACCAGCGCTCATTACCTCCCCAGACTCTCCCCACACCTGCGCCATGCTGCCCTCCTCTCGGCTCAGCCGTGCTTGTTTTCACATATAAAACACGTGTCCGTCCCAGGGAAAATTAGGGCGTGGAGAGGGGCCCTCTCCTCTCCGCTACAGGGCTGCGGGATGGCACGGTTACTAAGCAACCAATCTAGCTTTGTTGTCTGGCGTTGCTGAAATCAGGCTTGTGTTTGGAGAAATGGCAGTAGAGGAATGGTAGTGGAGAGTGGTGTGGGAGGGGGCTGGGTTCTGCTATCTGGTGTTTTTATTCTCAGGATCTGAATTGCCAGTCTTGTTTGGAGTGTCTGAACTGCCAGCGTGAGCGAGCTCTGTGTGGGGGCTTGGAGTCTACACAGGCAGCTGGAGAGCAGCAGAAGGGGACTACACTTCCCAGCAGGGGCCAGCGAGAGAGAGGGCCACACTTCCCAGCAGGGGCCAGCGAGAGAGAGGGCCACACTTCCCAGCAGGGGCCAGCGAGAGAGAGGGCTAGCGACAGTGTGCGTGTTTACCACATGTGCTAAATGAGCAGTTTAGTGATATTTGGAAATGCTAGAGGAAATGCCAGGGGAGCCCATGAAAAAGGCAACTTCAAAGGAGGAGAAAGTGGCTTTTTGTGCCTCCTCTGCTCACTGAAGCACCTGCCGAGAACCTACACCTACTGTTTATGGAAGACAATACGCAATTAAACGGAGTGGAGCTCCATCTCTCTCTCTCTGCTTGCTTTTCACTTGCTCTACGTGAAATCGCGAGTAAACAAACTGATTCCTTTTTTCCCCCATTATATATTTAGAGATATATTTATGAGAGATTTCCTGCAAAGGCATTAGTGCAACACAAGGGTGTGGTATACAAAGGAGCATCAGGTGTTTTACACATCAGTTACTCTTCAGTAGTTAAAATACAACACACCTTCTGCGGCGTTAACATTACCAGCACAACAGGCTGGTGCGCAGACAGGCCGCTAAAACCATCTAGCAGAAAAATGGCAAATGGCTTTGGCACAGGTGTGTGTACTAGTCCCACATCACTTGTGACTGATGGTGTTACACGCTAGAGGAAATGACTGGAGTCAGATACTAGCTAGGACTGGGCTGTGGTTATGTAAGTTGTGTTTAGAAAATCGCAACCCTATACTAATCTCATGCCATTGCTGTGTAACCCATTATGGCCCTGCCTAGTGGATAAAGAATACAGTTCCGTTTTTGCTGTCAACAGAAAAAAACAAAACAAGCTAAGAACTACAAGCCCCAAGTCCTCACTGGCTGTAATTAAGGACTCCAGGTTTCCTGGAGATATTAATGCCTATAAAATACTTGTAGCATGTGTGATTGCTGTGTGCATCCTCCACCCAATGCTGACTAGATGGTTCACATTAGAATCTGAATAGCTGCAAATGTGTAACTTATGTTTCTGTTTGCAGTGGCTGGTATAGTTAGTTCATCAGCACACATAAACACTCTTACACACACGTACAATCTCTCTCTCTCTCTCTCACTCACACACACACACACACACACACACACACACCCACACAGAGTTGCAGTCCTTTTCATAAGCGTACAGGGACATGTTCAGTATTAGCACTAAGAGGCTGGTCATGTCGTCAAACGGCTCTCTCGGCTTCTAAATCAGCCTCTCATTAGAGCAGAGATCATAAAACTCCAACTGTAGCAAGAGACAGAGCGAAACAGAGAGAGAGAGAGAGAGAGAGAGAGAGAGAGGGGTGGGGGGACAGAGGGAGGGACACAGAGAGATGGGCTGCCTGCAAACACGAGGACTGATGTATTCCAGGCGAGCGCTCTTAACGACTCCCTCCTGTGTGCCTTTCTGCATGCCGAATTGGAATGGGGGGTGTGGGGGGTAGAGACACAGCTGAACAGCAACCTACTGGGTGGATAATACTATAACACCACATCATCAGCAGGGATGTTTAAATGCAATGCTGCACATTTGTCGATTGTACAGGGAGACCAAAAGAGCCTGATATTCCCACATGTGTGTGTGGTTTAGATTACAGCTCAGATTAACAGCTCCCCTGGTCTGAGGCAGAGCTGGATTTGAAGGGAATTACTCTTAAAGGGGCTGCAAGGGGAAGTGACATAAAGCAGCGCACAGAGTAGCGCAGAGTAGCACAGAGCAGAGCAAATTAGCACAGAGCAGCACAGAGTAGCACAGAGCAGCGCACAGAGCAGCCCTGAGTAGCACAGAGCAGCGCAGAGTAGCGCAGAGTAGCACAGAGCAGAGCAAATTAGCACAGAGCAGCACAGAGTAGCACAGAGCAGCGCACAGAGCAGCCCTGAGTAGCACAGAGCAGCGCAGAGTAGCGCAGAGTAGCACAGAGCAGAGCAAATTAGCACAGAGCAGCACAGAGTAGCACAGAGCAGCGCACAGAGCAGCCCTGAGTAGCACAGAGCAGCGCAGAGTAGCACAGAGCAGAGCAAATTAGCACAGAGCAGCACAGAGTAGCACAGAGCAGCGCACAGAGCAGCCCTGAGTAGCACAGAGCAGCGCAGAGTAGCGCAGAGTAGCACAGAGCAGAGCAAATTAGCACAGAGCAGCACAGAGTAGCACAGAGCAGCGCACAGAGCAGCCCTGAGTAGCACAGAGCAGCGCAGAGTAGCGCAGAGTAGCACAGAGCAGAGCAAATTAGCACAGAGCAGCACAGAGTAGCACAGAGCAGCGCACAGAGCAGCCCTGAGTAGCACAGAGCAGCGCAGAGTAGCGCAGAGTAGCACAGAGTAGCACAGAGCAGAGCAAATTAGCACAGAGCAGCACAGAGTAGCACAGAGCAGCGCACAGAGCAGCCCTGAGTAGCACAGAGCAGCACAGAGTAATCCAGTGCAGCTCATGGTAACTCTATCAAACTACATCAGCTACAGAGCAGGTAAGCAACAGACAGAGTAATGGAGTACATGGGTAGATCAGCTCTAACACAACGTGACAGAAGCTGACACAGGGCCACACGCCAAGGCTAATCTACGGGCATCACACACATACCAACATCCTGTACACACGCACACAGCATGGATCCGCACGCTTGGAATACACACACTGCAAATCACTGTGCAGGGGACAGTATATCGTGAGCAGAGGCTGGGGGAGGCACGCTTTGAGCGCTGGCTGGGGGTCTACACTGAAGTGTGTGTGGGGAGCTGCCACGTAGAACGGAGAGTGGACAGGGTTTACCACTACGGCCAACTGATCAATTATACACACACACACACACACACACACACACACACACAAGCGCACACACACGCACACGCCAACACAGACATGGACATAAACACTGGGGCATGGAAAAATATGCACACGCACACAAAGAAGTGTGCTCACCCTCACACATGCACACGTACTCACGTACACACACACACACACACACACACACACACACACACACATACACGCACGCACACACACAGAAAGAGCGCTCCTCATCCAAAGTGCCGTTGGCAGCATGGACTGCAAACGGCTGATTTTTATCGTCCACCATCCTGTTCATCCATCACTCGCCTCTAATCAAAAGAGTACTGCAGAGATCGCTCTGGAAAACAGCAGGCTGCCAGTGTGTGTGTGTGTGTGTGTGTGTGTGTGTGTGTGTTTGTGTGTACGTGTATGTATGCGTGTGTCTGGGTGCTTCAATTTGTGTGTGTGTCTGCATCAGCTCCAACACTGACCAGCAGATGGCTTTCAAGGCGCAGAGGAGTGATCCGTCTGTGTGTGAAACACCCATGATTCTCTGCATGGGGTGGAAGAGCCCCACCCAATTCTTTGTCTGCAACGCAGGCCGGTTCACCTGATCTCTCCTACGCACCTGCACTTACATCAGAAAATGGCCTACAACACCCATATGTCTCAGGTGGCTTGGACCATCTGTACAAGCAGCACATTGGTGTGTGCATGTTCATGTATGTGTGTGTGTGTTGCACCGTGCCCCTGTGCTTGTTTGATATCGAGGAGGCTCCAGAAAGTCGCCCCACCTTGTCCAGGCGGGGACCTCATGACTGGGAGCACAATTACACTATAATGCTTGTGTGTGTGTGCATGTGTGTATGTGTGTGTGTGTGTGTGTGAGACCCCTGCTGTGGTAAGCAGAAGCCCCACTGCGCCAGGGTAAGGCTGTGTAATTATTCTGGAGCAGATGAGCCCCCTCAACCAGCCGGTATGGCGCCATACCCCCCTCATGGGGCACAGGGTATCTCACACGTACACACGTGCACACACACACTTACACGTACACACACACGTACACACACGCACACACACGCACACACAAACACTTGGGGGGGGGTGAAGCGGTGCAATGGGGCAGGGAGGCATAAGGGCAGGTGTGAATTAGAGAGTAAAAGAGAGTAACAACAGACAAACAGGGTGATGTCAGAGGACAGCACTGGTGTGAGAGAGCGTGTCTGTGTGTGTGTGTGTGTGTGTGTGTGAGTGTCTGTGTGTGTGTGTGTGTGTGTGGGTGGGTGTGTGTGAGTGTGTGTGTCTGTGTGTGTGTGTGTGGGTGTGTGTGAGTGTCTGTGTGTGTGTCTGTGTGTGTGTGTGTGAGTGTGTGTGTGAGTGTGAGTGTGTGTGTGTGTGTGTGTTTGTGTGAGTGTGCTCGCCACAGGTCAGGTGCAGATTGCGAAGGTGGCATCAGCGCAGTGTCAACCCACCAATCGACATCCAACACCTTAAACAGGCCCGTTTTGTGCCAGTGTGGACACATGGACTATAGAGATGTGGTACTAGATTCCGCCATTGCAACATGACACTTCCTTCTGTAAACCCAAATGCCCTGTCCAAAGTGTGCCATTTTGTTACAATGACAATGCAAACGTGCCGTGTGGAAAGGCACCATGAGGACTGTAAGGATACAGGAAGAGATGGAAACGATCATTTCTGTTCGGAACAGAAGCAGCGTGTGAATGAGATGCACCTCACGCCTGCTTTAACTTCTAGTCAAGCAGCTCTTTCTAACCCTTAGAGTGAAGTCTTAGGGTGGATTGTTGGTCTGTGCAGTCGCTTGTGTTTTCCACGTAATATGGTGGCCATGCTCAGGTCAGAGCCGTGTGATTCACATGCAAACACAATAACACCAAGCCCAGCGCTGGAAATATAATAGCAGAAAATATCAGGCTAGAATTTTCAGTGGAAAGGAAAATAATAATAACCGAAAACAGAGTGTTTGTGTAAGTGAAGAAAAACAGTGTTAGAGAGGGGAAAAAAGGCACAGGGATGTTCCAGAACAGGTGTACTGCTTTTCATCCTTCGCCTTGTCCCGCTCCCCAACTCTCTCCCTCTCGCCTTCTCTCAGGAGGACAGAGATGTTTTGGCTGACTACATCAGCAGAGTTGATGGAAAGGACCCAAGGAGACAGGTTGGCGCCAGTCTGGCTAACAATACTGCACTCTCCGTTACACACACACACACGCACACACAGCTAAATTTGCAGACACACCCACCCACAATAATCACAATCAAATCCACTCCCACCCACCTCAATAAAATATATACACAGACTGTATTATTATATACACATATATGAATAATAAAAACATTACAGCATGCGTGTGCAGGTGTAAATATGCATATAGGAATTCTACACACACACACACACACACACACACACACACACTCCCCTGGATGGTCTTTTTTTCCTTTAAGCTCGGGTCCTCTACCACGGGCCTGTGAGCTTGAGGGTCTGGTGTAGGATCTTAGCTGTTTCCAGGACTGCAGTCTTCTGGATAGAGATCTCAGATGTTGTTCCTGGGATCTGCTGGAGCCAGTTTGGGGGTCAAAGCTCCTAGTGCTCCGATTACTCTGGGAACCACTGCTGCCTACACCTTCCACATCGTTCCCTGCTCTTCTCTCGGCCCTTGGTATTTCTCAAGGTTTTCGTGTTCTTTGTTCCTAATGATGCCATCCCACCACTGCTATCACTATATATATACGTGTGTGTGTGTGTGTGTGTGTGTGTGTGTGTGTGTGTGTGTGTGTGTATATATATATATATATATATATATATATATATATATATATATATCTGTAGAAGATTCCAGGTAACTACAATGTACTGTAGATATAGAGAGATTGTAGAGAGATGTAGAGAGATCCACAATTGTAGTACAGAAGGTTTCCAGAGAAATAGGACATTTTGGACAGAGGTCCAGTGCAAGCAAAGTGCTTCTGAATTAGTAGTTGAAGGAACCAGTTTATATTTTTAAATAAATAGATGTTTAAATCACAACATTCATTCCATGGAGGCCTAAAGCTCCAAGACTGTAGATCAAACTTTTTCTTTAAGTTTCCTAATTTCATTACTGCCATAGCAACAACTGGCAATGCAAGCAGATATGTCATTAATGCAGTGTCCATTAGTATTAGAATGTCTTGTCACTGGAAACGACAAATCCTTAATTCTGAGTAAGTTCAACAAGCCGATCTGGGAGACTTCTCTTGGTTTCTCTTATTATATTATTATAGTATTATATAACATCAGCCACTGTTTTATTTGTAGGATAGGTCAGCAGAATTATTTTAGTCTTAACAGCAGATTTGTAGGTCAGCGCATCCACTCTCTGAACAGGTAAAACATGAGCAAAGGCATCATCTACGACTTCCTCAGGAAACCCACAGTTTTGAAGATCTTCACACTTTTCTCTACTTCGCTGAAGGAAGTCTTCATTCTCACTGCAAAAGCGCTTACATCTTAGTAAGGGATGGAGTTTTTGCAGTTTTTGCAGAATTTTTTTGACTTTACTGAAATATCCAAAAGGGTTATCCTCATAACAGTGGCTAATATTACAGTTAAACGCTGCAGAATCCTCCAGGCCGATGCAGAGGCTGCATCCCCTTTTTAAGGATCCTCCACTGGTCTCCTACATCAAAGACGTGCTCATCAAGAGTGAGATAAATGACCATTCAGATAAGACCTGTGGTACTGCCGCTCCAAATGTGCTACATGCACATTTATTAACACAGCCACTAAAATATCTGGCACAAACACATCAATTACCATCCACCATTCCTCCTCATGCATCACTGCGGGAGTTGTCTACTGTATTACTTGTAAGAGATGAAATCAGCTTTAGTTTGGAGAAGCCAACAGAAGGCTTGCTGATCAGTTTGGTGAACACCTTCAGACCACCAGAATTTAGGACCCAAAATGTATTTGAATACTAATGTACACTGTATTAATGACATATCTGTTTGCGTTGCCAGTTGTTGCTCAAAGAAAATAACCGATCTACAGTCCTAGAGATGTAGAACCCCATGAGATGAATGTTATCATTTAAACAGAAGCACTTTGCACAGCTGATGAAGGACTTCTGTCTGAAACGTCCTGTTTCCCTGGAAACTCTGTGTACTTCACTACAGTTTTGACTCTCTCTGTCTCTCATATATGTCTACACATACACATACATTCATTTTTATGTGCGTATATACACACACACACACACACACACACACACATACAAACACACAAATAAAACACAAACTGAAAAGAAGCTCAAAAAGAAAAGGACAAATATGTAAAGTCCATCAGCGTCCGGCCCCAGAGCGGTGGGTGGAGAGGCCTCTGTGCTGGGGGTGCCCCACAGGGCTGTGGAGAGTAAGCGCTGCAGCCCCACAGATGCTGCTTAGACCCCGCCGGCTAAACGCAGCCACAGGCCAGGATGCTGCGGAGAGGCTAAAACAAGTCACTGATCGGACACTCGCCCTGCTAATCCAGCTCTCGCTCGCCCTTCCCTCTCTCTCTCTCTCTCTCTCTCTCTCTCTCTCTCTCTCTCTCTCTCTCTCTCTCTCTCTCTCTCTCTCTCTCTCTCTCACCACCAGACCCTTCACGCAAAAAAATGAACGATCAAACAAAAGAATAAAAGCATATGCATTTTTTTAGATTCAGGCTCTTTTAGGGAAGCTTTAGTATGAGTGGATAGTTCACGCTCACACTGGGTGATGTCAGCCATGGTGATGTCAGCCATGGTGATGTCAGCCATGGTGATGTCAACCATGAATTTTACAATTTTTTTGGTCAGGCATGGGTTTTTTTGGTCAATCTAGGAATGACTCACTCAGGATCATGCCACACTTCTCTGAGGATGGTCTCTAGGGGAGTAACGTCACCGCTTGGCAACAGTGAGAGTGCGCTGCTGTGTGCAGGTCAGAGGGCGGCTGAGTCACAGAAAGCCAGTGTGTGTGGCCTCACAAGTTTCACTTTATCTGCTGAGCAAAGACTCCCACCACAAAGGAAATAAATGGCTTTCCTTTTGGTTTCTGCAGATATCCACCTCTAGTGTAAAACAGGCTACTGTTCGGTGCATTCTTCAGTAATGTACTACATGGTACACAGTGACTGTACAGGCCTGCTGCTGAATGGGACCGAGGGCTAAGGTGTGAGTTTGGACAGTCGCTACGGTGCTTCTGACGTCGCCTCAGTGCATGCTGCATGCGGTAAGGGCGTGGGAGAGTGTAGGCCTGAAGACAGGAAGTGTGTGCATCTGGCTGGGCGTGGCGGTCCTCTCGCTTCTCCCTTGCACTCTCTGCCTCCTCCAGTCCAGATCTGTAAACCATCTGTCCCCCGGGGGCATGGCTGCCTGGCGCAGCCTGCCAACCTGTCGGACCAAATCCCCGCTGGCGACGATGCCAGCTGCAGCTTCCCTCCCCACCCAGTCCTGCCACGCTCTCTCACATCCGTGCCGTCGCTCTGATCGCTCCGTGCCCTGTGCGCCAGACTGGCCTCTCCAGGTGCCCAGTGGGGGCGAGTGTATGTATATGCGTGCGTGCGGGCACGCGTGTGCATGTGTGTCTGTGTGTGTGTGTGTGTGTGTGTGTGTGTGTGCGTGTGTGTCTGTGTGTGTCTGTGTGTGTGTGTGCAGGGGTAAAGGGGTGCTCTGCATCCCAGACAGCAGATGCTGCCAATTAACTTCTCTGCCACACACTCACAGAGGGACTGTGTGGGGAGTGGGTGCATGGGGGAGGGGGAGGAGCTACATGAGTCCAATCAGGGAGCCCTCCCTGCTCAAGCCACTACATATTCACTGTGAAAGCACATCTCAATTACACATGGAAACAATACCTTGGCCAGTGTGCTAGTCACTGGTAACCGAAGCACAGCACACAGCACAAACTCAGCGCCAGGGAGCACAGTGGGGAATGGCACTTATTTACCGTGTGGCAAAGTGATCAAAACCAACTACTCGGTCAACCGCAAAAAGGATTATAGACTACAACGTGGAGCAGCCGCGCCGACCCAGTGGCCCCTCTGAGCCCGGGTCCTCAGTTCAGCCCCGCCCACTTGCACTACAGATAGAACTGTCTGAATGCACACCTGAACCACACCTGGTGCTCTCACTCAGAGCTTCTCCCCACGCTCTCGTCTGCCTAGTCATGGCAGCATGAGACGCCCAGATGCTAGTCACACATACACACACACATACACACATACACACACACACACACACACACACACACACACAGAGGTGAACAAAGCTGAGGACTGATCCTCCCTCACTTCAGCAAAGAGGTGGTGTTAACAAATAACTTTTTGCCTAAACGGTTATGTTCAGTTTCCTCTTTTCCCATGACATACACTAATAAAAACAAATGAAATGAAAAAAACAAACAAACAAACAAACTCGGAGTCCGACCCAGCTTGAACGTGCCTTTGTGTCTCAAACTCCGCTAATTAGAACGTGCGGCGATAAAGACACGCGCTGCGACCCCCGCCGGCTGAGTCACGGGGCGTGGTGCCACGCCGAGCACGGCAGCCGCAGGAGGAAGAGCTTCGTGTTGTGTGCTCTTTAATTTCCGTGGGCAAGATTAAAATGACGCTCCACAACCCAACCCCTGCCCCTCCCCCACCCCCCGGCCCTATATCAGAGGAGTGACAGATGACTCCTCACGGGGGAAGACAGGCAACTTCTGCGGCAGGCCGGGCGAGAGAGAGAGAGGGGAGGAAGGGAGAGAGGAAGTGATAATCGCACCATTATGCAGCCGAGGGACATCATTCAAAGTGACAGAGCTGCAGAAAGCCATTTGCACCTATAGACTCTCCGCACACACGCCGGAGTGGCCCCCGAGTGGGGATGCTGACGCCGTATCACAGACGCCAGCCAGAAGGCACCCGCACGGCCCCTGGAAGCCCCACACCGTCCCCCGCAGCGTGCCGGCGGGGAAAGCAGGACGCGAGGCATCGGGGCTGCGCACACGCACGTGCAGGGGAACTGCGGCAGCAAGAGGTGTAGGAACTGCTATAGTGGTGCGCTGCATGAAGACCGCCGTGCGAAGCATGCTACATTGGACCCGTTACGCGGCTGATGGAGTCAGACCTCTGTTTGTGAACCGCAGTAGACAGATGATAAAAGTGATGAGATGACGTGTGTAATGCTATACTCTGAATGCCCGAACTGCCTGAAATTTGGGTTAAAATCAAATCACATGAAATTGTGGCTTCTTACAGTAAAAATAACAAGCCATGCTTTCTCTTCAAACGAAGGAAACTGCAGCCCACATTAACATTTTGCAGTAGCTGAAGGGATTAAACACCTGGCTGGGTAGTCATGCAAAACTGGTCTCGTGGGGTAAAGGGGGGTTACAATAGTTAATTGCAAATCAGACGCATTATTTAGGTTTTCACAGCACTGTCTCATTAAACACACATGATCCTTCATCTTCAGAAGGGCACCAGTGTGCTGGTGGGGCCAGATAACACACACACACACACACACACACACACACACACACACACACACACACAGAAGTATTAATAATATGTTCAGAGTTTCTTCATGATTTGAAAAAGAATGAGGAGCCTGATGGGTACTTTGCCACACTTGCCATTTAGCATCATTAATCAGTCAGGCCTTGGTATCACAAGCACACATTGAGGTACTGTTGTTATTTCATTTGTGGCCACGCCCCCTGTCCCCACAGCCCATCCATCAAAACCTCCCACCCCCCCAGAGAAGCGGCGAATCAGCTGCCACTTCCAAACAAACATCCCAAGCAGCACGTAAACAACAATTATTCGCTCCATTATGGCTGCTAGTTCGAGATGCAGCCATGAGAAACACACAAATCAATGCTGAAAGCTTTTATGATCCTAATGAAGGCGAAAGGCCATGGGAACGCGCAGTCTGGGCGACCTTCTGTGCGCAGGTCCCAGTTCAGTCAGGCTACACCCAAACCACCTTCAGACTGTTCTGTCAGAGTGGGAGCCTACACAGGACTGGGGAAGAGGGAAGCATCCCGCAGATGTGGTTCACACCGCACGGATAGCGAACAGTGTGCACGGGCAGCCCGGAGGCCTTCGCACGCCAGCGCTGACACCACAGCCGAGCGCCACTCCGGGTCTGTGCTGAGATGAAGCACGGAAGCTGTTTGGTTTGCCCCCCTCCATGCTCACCCGCCCCGTGTCTGAAGAGCGGGCTCCGTCGTGGCAGGAAATCGCATTTCAGCTGCCGGAGAGATAACGCATAATGCAAAAAAAACCAAACAAACAAACAAATGAAAAAGAAAGATAAAACGTCTCTCCATCTGGCCGTGTCCTCCGCCGCGTTTTCCCTCCATCCTGCCCTTCGTTTACTCGGTTCCACCCACCCCATCTCTCATTTCCTCTCTGCAACAAAGGAACACCCCAACGCCCCCAACCCACCCCAAAAAATATATGAATAATGAAAGATTGGCATCAATCTTTTATGAAGTAGCCACTGAATTATTTTGAAGGTGAAGGAGGATTAATGAAAATATCACTTATTTATTTGTGTCTAGAGGAGACGGAGAGATTGATATTGTGTGCAAACGCATTCACAGGTGAAGTCTGGGTGCCAGTGAGCTCATGAGGCCTCTGCCAGTTCACGGAGGTCTGTACCACGGACGACTAAACCCTAATGTGCTCCACATCTCTCCATATTATCCACCTGGGGTCAGGGTGCAGAAAACATTTATTTAGTGAGTGCGTGAGGAAACTGGAGTTTGTCAGGGAAGAATAAATCGATCAGAGAATTCAAAAGCATGAAAAAGAGACACTCCAGGTCTGGGAAAAGCAATCTTAAAACCATAAGCTGAATTTACAAAATGACTTCCAAGGTTGATTTGCTTGGTTGCAAGGTTGAAGTCATAAACGAAAAGGAAGGTTTAGACTGGTACATTTACGCACAGACACACAAGCTCCAAACACACACACAAACACATAAACCTCGGGGGATGTGTGTGCTGGAATAGACATAAGATCAAACACAGACAGAGAGAGCAGGTGCACGTGCACTGACATGCAGCATACGTTAGTCTGCTCTCTCTGCCTGCCTGTTCTCCTGAGCAGCCTCCTCCTGTGACCGTACTGAGGACCCCATTCCTCACTGTCTGCTTACGACCCCCAGCCCGCGTGCAAGGGGGCCCTTTGGCTTCCTCCCTGGGCGGCTTGCTGGAAGGTTGGGAGGCCCTGATCCCTACAGGAGGCACTGGGTGTGGTGCTCGGCCCACCACATACAACACTCTATGCTGAGAAGGGGGGAGGGGATGTTTACAACTGCAGTTTCTCTCTCGGGAAGAGCCACATTACACACACAAACACACACACACGTGTACAATGTGCATGCTCTCACATACTAAAACAGTCTAGCCTGCTGCAGTGGGCTTTGTTCTGTATTGTTCTGCTTGTCTAGGCTCTCAGCTCTGGCTCTCTCTTGCACCGCCTGTGTTGTATTGTCCATGGTATGTGTCTAGAAAACTATTCTGGGATATGAATGTGCTTGCATTTGTGCACATTTAAGTACTGGTACATGGCTGTGTGTGTGTGTGTGTGTGTGTGTGTGTGCGCGCAGGTGGGAGCATGATGCACTGGTGGGTACTGGTGCTTACTGGTGTGATTGAAGCCCTGCACGCATAAAGCTGTCAGTGGGCTGGTTGGGCAGAGGTGATGGAGAAGGCGGGGCACCTGTCAGCCAACCCCCTTATTCCTCCCCCACCATACACTCAGTGAAGCAGGATTTGTTTCTGAGGCCTTCAGAGGTCAGCGCTAAATCATACAGGGACAGAGACAATGAGCTGGGACCCTGAGCAATCCACAACACACACACACACACACACACACACACTTACTCACACACACACAGCTCACTACCAGTACAGCCCAGGAAAACAACCAAAGGACTCAGTAGAGTGGACATTCACTTTTGGTCTGTCTATTACTCTCCTCTCACATTTTTTTTCTCTGTTCCTATTTCTCCCAGTGATCTAGTAGAACAATTCAGCACCCTGGACAGCGCCAGGCTGACAGAAGCTGAGCCTGATTCACACAAGCAGCCAATTGTTTTTTTGTCCTTCTCCAAAATTAGGAACGTAAAGGCAACTAAGGTCCGTAAACAGAAGTTCCCGTTAAACTTTTATTTACTTGCAGTTGACTCTCTCTCCTCCCTCTGTGCTCCTCTAGTTCTCTGGGTGCAGGGCTCCTGTGCTCCTACGCTCCAGCTCTCTCTCCTATTCTAATGCAGTGCTGCCCGCACAAGAGCAGTGCTTAGACCTGCGCCACTCCACTTACATTTCTCTGAGTTTCAGTCTCCCTGCCTCACACGTACACACACACACGCCCGCATGCACACACACACACTCATGCGCGCACTCACACGCGCACACACACACACACACACAGTCATGCACACATGGACATACACACACACACCCACACACTCATGCACACACACACCCATACAGGCAAGCACACACACACATCCACACACGCAAGCACACACACAGACACACTCATGCATACATGCACACACACACACACATGCACTCACAAATATGCACTCACACACACACACACACACACACACACACTCACACAAACACACCACACACACACACACACACACACACACACTATATGTGCTGGCACTTGGAGGTTCACTCCCTCTGGGCTGCACTCTATTTTATTTGAGATTTGAAGTGACCTTTCTGACTCAGCTGCAGGTCCTCCTCTTATGATTTATGTGCCCAAACAAAGAGTAGTGTGGCGAATTTTAACCGGAGCCACCATGTGTGGGTTTGTGGATGGGGGGAGGGGGTATGTGTGTGGGTGTTAGTGTGTGAAAGGGAGAGAAAGAGAGACATCCAGAGAGGAAGAGAGGACAAGTGTAAGAGAAAGCACATGAGCTCGAAAAACAAGTCAGCAATAGTTCAAGATAGGTAAGAATAACTCTGGGGAGTGCTGGGATGTGCTGGGGTACGGTGGGGTGTACTGGAATACAATGATGATTACTGGGCTATCCTGGGGAGTCCCGGAGTGTGCAGGGAGGTGATCAGTTGTGTTGGGATGTACTGCGATATGCTGGGGGCACTGAAGAGTACTGGGGTGTGCTGGAGTGCACTACAGTGTGCTGGGGTGTACTAGGGAGTACTGGGGCGTGCTGGGGAAGGCTACAGTGCACTGCCTATCTAGAGGTTGTTTAGATAAAGACAGCAAGGCAAGTTTAATTATTTAACCTGGATTTAAAAATATCTGCATTTGGGGCAAGTTGTTCTGGACGTTACAATTCCAGTGAGTAGCATTAAAGCTGACTTGTATCCATGAATCTCAGAGACCTCCTGGACTTGTATTCTTTAAGAATATCAAAAATGTATTCTGTGTCTAATCTTTTCTGTGATTTTCAGGAGTAGCAGTAGCACTTTAAAATCAATTCTAAATCTAACTGCAAACCGTGTAGAGATTTAAGAACTCTGTTCTGTTTCACAAGCTGAAGGTTGCATGTCAGGTTTTGTTATGGAGAATGCACACTGTCAAAAGAGCAAAATAGCCAGGCATGACAGTGACAGGTATATATCAACAACAATAACAAAACAACAACAACAACATTACATTTGATGTACACAGACAAATCTGAGCAGGTTGTCTTCATAACCTTGAGCATGTTGCACGCGTCTTGCACTTCTCTCCATGCTACAATAGCATGACACAACTGGCGGGCAAGCACGGTGTCTGGACGCTAGACCCAAAACTCATAATCCTGCCTTCTTAATCTTGGCCGAGACATCTTGCCCTCGCTTCTGCGAGCAGACTGAGATTGTGTTGTTTCCATGTCCGCTGTTCACAATGTGCATCTCAGCTACGCACATCCGTCCTCTTACTACAGCCCCGGTGCCTGGAAATAATGTACCTTCAAGAAAGTGTCCTCCTCCATCAGACCACTTCTGATTGGCAGGGCTACACTAAGAAGGCTCCCTTTTACAGACGATCTCTGATAGGCCTTGTCAGCGAGGAGGGGACGTGCTAATCTCAACAGACGGAGGTTATCAGCGAGTTCGGTGGAACTGGCACAGGGTGGCGAGCTTGAGCCTGCTGGCTCCGGGCCGTTGTCCGGACTACCCCTGCAGGACCCCGGGATCTATGATGGAGCCGTGAGACTGGCAGCCAGGCACACTGGGCACCGATTCAACTTCCTGTGAGAGCCGAGAACGGGGAGGTGCTGGCGGTGCCAGCCCAAATACTGCCCCTCCTCCCCGGTCCCACGCCCAGGCCCAGGAAGACAAATGACACCCATTCCCGGACTACGCATTTAATCAGAGCCTCTGATAATTAATGCTACACTCCATTGCCCAAACAAATATCTTTGTCAAGGTGCTTGTTGCTGTACAAGTCCTTCTCCTGTTCTCAAAGGCATGATAACAGTGGCGCTGTAATTGCCTCCATCGTGGGGACTCCGACATCTACGGGCGAAAGGCCTCCCCGCTACCCAACAGGTCCATAAAATATTTTATAGCTCAGGCGTTGGCTAAACTTTAATGAAAGCCACGACCTTGCAGGATGGCCCCGCGGAGAAATGAGGTATCGTCACACGCTCGGCAGATGCGTCTCCCCACCACGCACGGGTCCTTATCACGCCCACACTTAATTACCTGCTTTAATTTGAACGCTTTTTTTTTAAATGACCCGCACACCAGCACATGACAGGCTGCTTTAATTAAACAAATGAATTCTGGTCTTATCTAACAAGATCAAAGCACTCATTTGTCATAGTAACAGTTAAAAATTCTGATAATATAATCTGTGGCCCTCACACCGGGTTTTACCTCACAGGTGGACTGGGGATCTAATCTTCCATTTTTGCCATGATACGCACAGGCTCACGACTGCCACTGCGGCGAGATTAGGAGATAGAGACAAATTTGTTTGTGCTCGTGTTCAATCGAGTCTTCATAAAGGAGTGAGACTTTTTTTATGATCCAGAGTGAGAATGATTTAGCAATAAAGGACCAGTTTATCAGGCCTAAAATACGTGGCATGCACATGCCCCCCTTAGACGTTACATTGTTAGGATATTGTTTATTGTTAGGGTTGTTTGTATAATAGACACCCTTTGTCTCTACATGCTGCTGAATATCTAATTTGACTTTTCAGCAAGTTCTGTGTCAAATCGTATCAAATCAAAAGTGCTCGCAAAAATCTGAGCCAACGCTTCACTTTCATTTCACAGGCGGGGATCAGAGAACGGCAGGTACATTCAGGAGACAAACCAACAACAGCAACCACAACGACGACGGCGATTATTATGCAAGGCACAGGACGGAAGCACAGCATGGCTCGCGGCGCGTGCCTGGGAGTGCGGAATTGCTGCGTAAGAGTGGGGTGTAACACAAGCCCCCAGAGCGCTTCAGTGAGTAGAGCAGCACCGTCCTGCCTGCACTCCTCGGTGCAGCTTCGTGCTCTGAAGTGCCAATCTATGCACCGCTACAGGGAGAGAGGTACCTGGGAATTGCCGCTGTAAACCTGCTAATGCATACTTTCACACAAAACCCCGCTCCGCTTGGCACGAGAGAGAAGGGGAGGGGAGGAGAGGAGGTGTTGAGTGTGGGGTGGGGGTTTGCAGTGCCCCCTTTCAGGCCTGCAGTGTGCAGGGGTCCAGAGACCTGCCCACGCCTTCTTAACGGGTGGTGCGAGAGGGCGCGGCGTGCCAGCAAGGCCGGGAAGAAGTCTTGTCGTGGATCAGGCACGTGAAGGCAGCAGACGCACGCGAACAGCTGATGGAAACATGGAAGGACTGCAGTGGCAGAGAGACAGAGAGAGAGAGAGAGAGAGATTAGGACCCAGAGGAGTGTTGGAGGGAAAATAGCATCTTAATGGCCCACCCCTCCTGCTCCACGTTAGCATGCAGGCGTGGTGTTTTACAGCGCACCCAGCACGCGGCAGACTAGCAGCAAATTAGCATCAAACTACCCGCATATTACCGCCCTCTTTCATCTCCCAATCATGTGCATCAGGCGGTCTGCTGCTGCTCAAATTTACCACAACATGCCTGCCGGCTGCAAGACGAGCGCGACATATAGCACCTCCTCGTTTATCCTCTACAGCGCAGGCCAGAGGGGGCTACGTGCAATCTAGGACCGTTACGTGACAATAACACACCGGCATCAGACAAGGCCACTCGCCGCTGGGCCTCGGCGCAGGTTTGTTTCATAACAAGAGAAGCTGACGATAGTGTAATCCTGTTGACCGAAAAATGTGTCAATTTAATCACTTGTTATCATGTTATGATAATGCCCTAATGCTGTGTCTATTGGCATCTTAAAGGGAGTTCTCCAATCTGTTGAACAGCATTGCGCCATTGTGTTAATAATCCCCCACAACAGCGGAGGACACGACAGCGGCAGCATGACAAATAAAACCTGCTCGACTACACACTCGAGATGTTTTACACCCTGATCAGAAGCCTTAATGAGCTGGCACCGGGAGAGGAGGGGAGATGAGAAGTGAGAGAGCGCGCAGGGTACAGAAAAAGAACGAGAGAGAATGGGGGGGGGGGGGTATGTGTGTGTGTGACTCCCTCCCTTCTCTTCAGCAAGCCTGGGGGTGGTAGTGAAGTGTCTCCAGGATCCAGCAGGCTGCGAACACAGCGTCCGCCACGCTGCTGCTGCCCCGGATAGAGACAGCTGCCGCCCTGACAGGCTCTGACAAACGAGAACCTGTTAAAGCTAAACAGCTCACTCTCCGTGGCCCTCACCCCAAATAAAAGAGCTCTCTCTGTCTCTTTCTCTCTCTCTCTCTCTCTCTCTCTCTCACACACACACACACACACACACACACACACAAAGCAAGCACTCACACGGGCAGGCTGAAGAGGTGTCAGCATCATGAGTTGAGAGAAGAGTGGATACCCTGCGGCTATGACATCACACATATGGGTGTACAGCTCGCCAGGGGGAGGGAGGGACCTACACCCTAACACAGCACTCATCAGAGGAGAGGAGGAGAGGAGGAGAGGAGGAGAGGAGGAGAGGCACAGGCTAGGGCAGCTATCTGTACGACCTGTCACAGGCATGACAGGGGAACAGGGCTGGGTGTGTATCGGGAAGAGAGAGAGAGATAGAGAGAGAGACAGAGAGAGACATGTTTAGAAGTGTGAGGTGTGAGGGAAAGTGCTGCTACAGGACAGAGGAGGCCCTTGGGCTTCTGATATGTCCTTGAAGTTGAGGAGGTACTGTTCTGTAGCCACAAAGCGGAGTGTCAGTTAAGGCCTGTGCAGGTCACATGACTGCTGTACTGGTGCCTGGTGCCCCCAGGCTGCACCAGCACCTGCTACAGCTTGCTACAGCGTTCTAGTATGCTACAGCATGCTACAGCGTTCTAGTGTGCTACAGCATGCTACAGTGTTGTAGCATGCTATAGTGTGCTACAGTGTACTACAGCGTGCTACAGTGTTGTAGTGTGCTACAGCATGCTAGTGTGCTATTAGTGTGCTATTACATTCTACATTATGCTAGTGTTCTAGTGTGCTACAGTATGCTACAGTGTGCTACAGCGTTGTAGTGTGCCACAGTGTGCTACAGTGTTACAGCGTTCTAGTGCGCCACAGAGTGCTACAGCGTTCTAGTGTGCTACAGCGTTCTAGTGTGCTACAGCACTGTAGTGTTCCACAGTGTGCTACAGTGTTCTAGTGTGCCACAGTGTGCTACAGCATGCTACAGTGTGCTACAGCATGCTACAGTGTTTTGTCATCCAACATGGGGGGGAAGCGATCTTGCGCTGCTCCTCCACATGTTGAGGGACATATATCGAGCATGTGATAAGGAGGTTTAAATCAACAAGGCTGGCATGTCAGTGGCGTTAGTGGGCTACTTTTACACGACCACACACACATACACACACACACACACACACACACACACACACACACACACACACACACACCTGCTTCTCTTTATTCCATCCCTGCCACACTACATGCTGAATGGCAAAGCATACTGCCATTAAGCACAGTATTTTCATTTCTTAGAAAAGAAGAGTGGCTATATCTCTTAGATGGACCTGGCCTGGCCCCACTCTTCATTGTCCTCTTCATCCTCACTTTTCAGTAGGGAGCCAGTTTGCTGCTCTGTGCATAGCATATACTGCTATCTGCATTCATTCACTCTCCATCAATAACTCACCTACTCCCTGCCTAAGTCCATCCCTCCCTCTCTCTCTCTCTCTCTCTCTCTCTCTCTCTCCCTAAGTCCATCCCTTTCTCCCTCTCTCATATAACACTCTGTCCAGGCCAAAGGAAAAAAACAAACAAACACAATTCTTGAACTAAATTAGACCTTCAAATGGAACTCTTAATTGGAAATCCCTTTTAATCCACAGGCTTTGACCGACTACATTCTCAGAAAACTGGCTGTTCAGCTCCGGACAATCGGGCTCTTTATGGGCCCTTAGCACAGAGCGCACGGCTCGGAGCTCAGCTCACTGCTGAAGGATCTCACTGAGCACCAGGTCCGCCCTGTACGGGCGCTCCATTCACTTTGGATCGCGCCCCCCAACAGCTGCGCCACGCACGCCGATCGCACGTGAGAGGGCTGCGCCCAGGGTGGGCAGGAGTTCTGAAGCATCTCATCACATTGCAACACTGACTTTGTTGTGTTTGGCTTTTTAATGGAAAGCAAACTAAAGACACAGGTGTGCATTAACTGGAAGCAGTCCTCTCCTTCTGGCATTGTGTACCAGCAGGTTGAGGTGTGTGTCTGCCAGAGGGCATTTAGAGGACATACACCACGCTGCTCTGGTTTAAGCAGAGCTCTCTACTAGTCTTACGCTAGTTCATGTCTTAATGCATCAGAATATCAGATGAGTGGATATTCTTTAAGAACATCTCTTATTTGTGTCTCCGTAACAAAACAACACATTTTAAATAGATAAAAAAGTCTTTCGTTGCAGATATCAAAGAGAATTAGTGTGCAATGAATATCACTAATCACCCTCTCAAAGCCCCCTCCAGCATTTCAAATACATTACAGCCGCTCTGAAGAGCCAGAGCAATCACTCATTATTAAACAGAGAGGGAGACAGAGTGAGCGAATTTGGGAGTGTGTGTGTGTGTGTGTTAAAGCGACAGAGAGAGAGAGAGAGAGGGAGAGAGAGAAGTTTTTAGCTGAGGAAGGAGACCTACAGATCAGGGACCTTCATACATGTTGACTGTGTCATTATGCATGGCTGTCAAAGTTCACATGCAAACACACGTCTGCGTGCGGGTTTCTGCGTGCACGTCTGCGCGGGTGTGATGATAATCACTCTGTGTGGGTGAGGGACACACCATTGGAAAAAACCATTAGGAGGCTAGAGGGAGTAAGGAGCGTGAGATGAGGAGTTCCACTACACACACACACATACAGGCACACACACACATGCATGTGCACACACACACACACACACACACACACACACACACACACACACACACACACACACACACACACAATGGGTTAATCTGTAGGCCCCTGATGGAGTGTTGCCTCACTCTCTCAAACACTCAGTGGCTCAGTGATCACTTTAATGGAGTCCACTCTGCCCCGGTGTCCTCTAGCAAAGACACTGAGCTATCTGTTAATATGGCAGCACTGCAGAAGGACAGCAAAAAAGGAAGGGAAAAGAAGCATCACTCTATCTCTCGGAATTTCTTTCGTTTTTTTTCTAATCTTGGGACCTCTCGCCCGTTCCAGCCCGGGCTGGACGGTGGGTCGGTGCAATCCTGCCGCCCGTGCTCCGGAGCCGCTAGAATGCTGCTTGCTGGATCGCTGAATCTGTCTTAATCTGCTGCACCTTCTTGCCTTTTGCCAACACATACCAAGCTGCTATTTCAATGCCAGTGCTAAATATTGCTCGGAATTCTGAAACACGATCGGCTTCCAAACAGGCCCAGACGTCTCCTGTTGGCATTTGGCTGTTTTGGTTCCGAGGCCCTTCAGATGTTCATCCACCCACCCACCTACCCACCCATCCATCCATCCATCCATCCATCCGAGACCATCGCTTTCAGAGCAGCTGATTGCGCAAGTATCTCATCAGGAAAATCAGTGAACACATCTATGTCATTAATTATGCCTTTAACTATAGGCTAGTTCTTTAAACAGGGGCATTCAGAAATCTCCTGCACACCAGCCTGTAATTTAAGGCTATTCCGAGACTGTTATCAGCTCTGACATTTTACTTTGCAAAATCATTTGATGCTCAAAACAGGTTAAACAGCAGCTATCTGTACTGCACACACACACACACACACACACACACACACACACACACACACACACACACACACACACAGATGAAACTAAACAGATTGCGGTATATTGGGGAAGAGCACCACCACCCCATAATTGGGTGTAGGGCCATACAGACTTTAGCAGTAATTTCACCTTGTCACAAGCCCATGCAGAATTTAGCAGTTCAAAAGAAATTGTCAGCACCTGACTGGACCAGATCACACAGAGCAGCGCAGAACAACACCCAGCTCTGCACGAGGTCTTTCAGAGGCACGATTTCACCTTATTACAAACCCACATCAAATTCAGCCTTTAGACCTCCAATCTGCAGTGACAGTAATGCTACAGGACCACGTCTGCTAGCAACTGTTTATAATGTTTGTTTACTGTATGTTTTATTATGATGTTTTGTTTACTAACTGTCTGTTCAGAAACTGGTGGTATCTTTCCCATAGTCGTGCTTGTAACAGTAACTGGCAGCGAGGAGGCAGGTATCAGATCAGACATTCGTGCAGGCACAGCTGGGGCTGGCAGCAGGGTCGTGCCCCTGGCTGCACATGGCCCTTACACAACCTTTATTGGACTCATTTCAGCTGCTGTTTTCCCAACTTCAAAAATAGAGCCGAAAGTGCAGCTTATGTCCCCTCAAATCAAGGCTACATACTTCACCGGGAGGAAAGGGAAACGACTGTTTATTTATATAGTGGTGTGCTGAGTGTGTGCTTGCGTGTGTGTGTGTGTGTGTGTGTGTGTGTGTGCTTCCCTCTTTTTTCATTTCCCTTGGGAAATCTCTTGAGAGAAGTAAATGTAATACAGTAATATGGTGTAAGAGGGAGCCTGCTGCGTTCTGTGGGGTGTGCGATCCGGCAGGATGCCGTAGTGTCGGCTCGCCGCAGCGACGCCTGGAGTCACGTTTGTCTGTCAGCTCCGCGGAGCGAGGGGCAGCAGGTCCGCCTCCCCTCACAGCGCGGCTACCGCGCGGTTATGTATGTGCGGCAGACGTGGGGTTATTAATATGTCCAAGACGGCCCACCCAGGACGACAACGGGGCAGAGTATACGACCCGCGCCAAGCAAAAGGGCGGCCGGGTGTGGAAGACTCCTTGAAGACATCAGAGTGTCGGGAACAGAACTTCCCTACCACGGAGTTCCAGACTTCTCGGTAAGAAGAGATAAAACGAGCAGAAAGGTCGAAGTGCACACTGTAACAGATGTCCGACGCTTTAAGGGCGCAGAGCTTATTAGCCTCATTCAAGTGTTTGTCGCTCTGTACGGCTCCAGTGGTGCAGAGGCAAAGCGCGCCATCTGAGTCCTTTCTAGACACACAGCCCAGCCTGTCCAAACACATGCCACCAGGCCCTGCCTGTCTGCCTCAGCCTCGCCCTGTCCTGCTCTGCTCTCCCCACCAGGGCCGTTTGTTCCATTAGAACGCCCAGATGCTCCACTGCTTACCGAATTACAGACAACCACTGCCAACCCTAACCAGATGGGACCAATCTAGATTCAGATTAGCTACTTCCTCCCATCCGTAATAATCCGCGCTGTTTTCCTATGGTCTGACAGCTGGCTTCGACGGGATCGCCGGTGCGCCCCCCTCACCTTTCTGCCTCGCCTTGCCGCTGCGCTGGCCCCTGCCCTGGGCAACTCCTCCACCCCACGGTCCCCAGCGAACAACAAAGGACACAATTAGCGAAGGGCGGCGGGTGCTAGTGGCGGCGCCGGCTCAGCTCCCAGGGACAGGAGGGGGGGATGGTCAGGCCGCACGGATCCCGCCGCTCACGGACACCAAATCAGCTTGACGGTGCGCAAGTGAAATCTGACAGTTTGGCTGCATTCATTATATCAAGAGTCTGAAGACACACTGCCCCCCACCCTGAGGCTTTATTTATTCACCCGCAGCTCACACACACACACACACACACACACACACACTCTTTGGCACTGAGGTGTAAGTACAAAATATCAATTTAAAAATGAATTCATAAATACTCAAATGAATATACCACCACTGGCAGAAGGATGAGCAAAAGCCAGCACCTACTGATGGACTGATTATGTAGTCAAAAGACAGATCAAACAGATTTCAAAAGCGTCGGGGAGACCAGCTTGGCTAATTAGAAGTGAGGAGTAAAATGGGCTCTAGAAGGCCAGTAATCTGAGTGGAGGAGAGAGGGGAGGAGGAGAGGAGTGAAGAGAAGAAGAGAGAACAAGCTCAGTTAGGGTAAAGAGGGATTTCTTGAAGGATCCCTCTTCCTGAGAGCAGGTGAATGTGAGGCGAGGTGTGGGCTGTGCAGATATACCCCGGGGCGGTGGCCCTGGTGCCACCACTCATACTGTTTGGACTGGCTAAGCTCGCGCCCAGCACTCTCCCCCTCGCTCAGGACGAGCGCCACTCAGCCCCTCCCCTCTCCTGCAGGCCTCTCAACTCCTGTCAGAGCCTGACAGCGGCACTTTGTGGAAGCGCTGAGATACCCATAATCCCCCAGCCAGGGTCAGAGGTCATCTCACAAGCATGCTGAGCGTGCCCAGTAAGTGTCAGGCCATTGCCGAACAGCAAACAAAACACGTGTGCACACAAAAGGCAATACCCTCACACACACACACACACACGTATGCACGCACACATACACCCACTTAGCTCTCAAAGAGGTGACAATCATCTTCAACTAGCAACGCTTGCAATACAGATGCAAGCCTGAAGACCATGCAGCCTGGAGACCACCCTCCCCGCCACTGCCTGCTGCTCATTAAACTGCAGTGCAGAGCAAGAACAGAGCAGACAGAGCATCAGGTACAGAGAGGGCTAATGTGCGAACCAGTGTACAGTCAACACGAGACTGCTAGCTGGAGAGACAGACGCTCACATAGTTCATTATAAGATGACACGATCAATTTAGTACGGGCCCGGCCACAATCTCTGAAATCTCCCCCGACGACGGCATTTAGATGAGCCTGCTTTTCAGGCTGCAGGAGCCGCCACTGCACAGCGGAGCGCAGGAATCGCGTTGGCCTGAATTCCCCTTCAGGCAAACCTGAAACTTATCCAGGGAAGTCATTTACGGAGAGGGGACAGAGAAAGACAGAGAGGGGGGACGACAGAGCAAGAGAGGGGGAGGGGGGCGAGAGAGAGAGAGAGAGAGAGAGAGAGTGAGAGAGGAGGGAAGAGACAGTGAGAGGGCGAGAGAGAGTGAGAGAGGGAGGAGGGAGAGAGAGGGGGAAGTGAGGACGTGAGAGAGAGAGAGAGAGGGGGAAGTGAGGACGTGAGAGAGGGCGAGAGAGAGAGAGAGAGAGAGAAGTGAGGACGTGAGAGAGAGAGAGAGGGGGAAGTGAGGATGTGAGAGAGAGAGAGAGAGTGAGAGAGAGAGAGAGAGGAGGGAGAGAGAGGGGGAAGTGAGGACGTGAGAGAGAGAGAGAGAGAGAGAGAGAGAGAGAGAGGGAGAGAGAGAGAGAAGTGAGGACGTGAGAGAGAGAGAGAGAGAGAGAGGGGGAAGTGAGGATGTGAGAGAGAGAGAGAGAGTGAGAGAGAGAGAGAGGAGGGAGAGAGAGGGGGAAGTGAGGACGTGAGAGAGGGTGAGAGAGAGAGAGAGAGAGAGGGGGAAGTGAGGACGTGAGAGAGAGAGAGGGCGAGAGAGAGAGAGAGAGAGAGAGGGAGAGAGAGAGAGAGGGAGAGAGAGGGGGAAGTGAGGACGTGAGAGAGAGAGAGGGCGAGAGAGAGAGAGAGAGAGAGAGGGAGAGAGAGAGAGAGGGAGAGAGAGGGGGAAGTGAGGACGTGAGAGAGAGAGAGAGAGAGAGAGAGCAAGAGAGAGAGAGAGAGGGAGAGAGAGGGGGAAGTGAGGACGTGAGAGAGAGAGGGCGAGAGAGAGAGAGAGAGAGAGAGGGAGAGAGAGGGGGAAGTGAGGACGTGAGAGAGAGAGGGCGAGAGAGAGAGAGAGAGAGAGAGAGGGAGAGAGAGAGAGAGGGAGAGAGAGGGGGAAGTGAGGACGTGAGAGAGAGAGGGCGAGAGAGAGAGAGAGAGAGAGAGAGGGAGAGAGAGGGGGAAGTGAGGACGTGAGAGAGAGAGAGAGAGAGAGAGAGAGAGAGAGAGAGAGAGAGGGGGAAGTGAGGACGTGAGAGAGAGAGAGAGAGAGAGAGAGGGAGAGAGAGAGAGAGGGAGAGAGAGGGGGAAGTGAGGACGTGAGAGAGAGAGGGCGAGAGAGAGAGAGAGAGAGAGAGAGAGGGAGAGAGAGGGGGAAGTGAGGACGTGAGAGAGAGAGAGAGAGAGAGAGAGAGAGAGAGGGAGAGAGAGGGGGAAGTGAGGACGTGAGAGAGAGGGCGAGAGAGAGAGAGAGAGAGAGAGAGAGAGAGAGAGAGAGGGAGACGGGGGTGGGGTGGAGAAAGTGAGTGAGGGGGAGAGCCAGGGACTGATTTAGAAAAACCACCAATCCTGCCCCTCTCCCTCTCTGAAGTGCTTTATGGGGAGTCTACTACTCTATTTATTACATTTCATCCCATTCTCTCTGCCATGATGTCCCTTTAGCCGCTCTTGTTGGGAATGCCAATAGCAGAACAGCAGCGCTCTGCACATCCCAAAAGCGCCCCCATCTCTCCCACTCCCCCATAATAAACACAGGAATGCACAATACAAACTGTAATGCACATGTGAATAGACAACAGTAACACACACGAATACACAACTGTAATACACCTGTGAATAGACTTTTCCAGATAAAACTAGGGGCTGAAATGGAGCAGGGTACCATTTAATCGAATAAATGTAATTCCATAATTACATTCTGCTGGAGTTGAGAGTGGGGAGTGCTCTCAAGGCTGCGGGGTGCTCATAAACCACAGGCCCCTCCCCTTGCTATACCCAATGAGGCACACACGCGTCCGTCACGTTCCTGGAGAGCTGCCGGACACGCACGGTTAGGCAGCCCACCCGTGGAGTGGGGTGCCACAGGGCTGGGGTGGAGCAGCCAGTCACGTACGGAGCAGCCCGGTGCAGCCCTCTCGGCGGAGGAGAGATGGCTCACGCAAACTGTGGGGGGGGGGGAAGACCGAGGGAGCTGGAGGGGTGGGGTCTGGAGAGTAACGCAGACTCACAGCAGCAAACAATGACCCCAGGCATTATCTAGGGGATGGAGACATACCACTTTCAGTAGAAGTATTACTGTTGGCTTTGTATTCCTGTTCTTCCCATACACTAGAGAACCTAGCAAACAAAACAACAATGACAACAACAACAACAACAACAACAACAACAATAAACACAGCCATGACCATTGTAAAAGCGTATAGAGTTCAAGGTTTTCAAATATATTGTCATCTTGCTTGCAAACATGTGTTTGCAAAAAAAGTTTAAAAGTCCAAGGTGAAAGATAAATGAGTGTTTTGGTAGCCCTCTTGAAGTTCTGTCCCCAGATGCCTAAAGGACCCCAGGCTGTTTTCAGCCTCCCCTTTTCTCAAACACGTCGTTATGGCACCAAGATATGCAGCACTCTGCACAAAACTAAAGTGATTGTGTGTGTGTGTGTGTGTGTGTGTGTGTGTCTGTGTGTGCGTGTGTGTGTTCATACATTATGTAGGAAAAGCAAGGAAAAGCAAGGGTAACCTAGCACCCTGACAAGAAAAGTCCTGACAAGAAAAGGTGCTTTTAACCAAAGCTGTGTTACTTTGTTTTTAAGTTAAAGCATTAGGTTTGTGGATGCGCTTAGAAAACTCTTATTGGAACATGCATGCCCCAACATCCTGACACAGTATGAAAACAAATGTGTGTGTGTGTCTTTGTGCAGTATGTTAGAAGGAATGTTCAAAATGTGTTTTTTAGTGTTATTCCTGAGTAACCAAAATATGAGGCAGGAAGAGTGAGATATTTATTCACAGCGGCTGTAAGAAAGTGATTTGTTTCGAGTGATTCATTTCTATAACACTTTACAATACTGTTCTTTAACTCAGGACCAGTGTAAATCCTATCTGACATGAATTAAGCATTAGGCTGAAAGACACTTTCATTTCAATAGTTTGTCCATGATTTCCTTTTGCATTACTAGAGCTCTTTTATTTATTCATTAGTCCCATTAACTTGATGTGTCCAGTGTTACCTCATCTTCACTCATGTTCACTTATCATTTAGGACGCGTGAGTTCCTGAGATTATATTAGCTGATTCCGCTATTCCGCTAGTTGATAGCACGCTGAACTAAGGGAGAAGCATGTCACATGCCAAATCAGTTCAATGTTCAGGAATATGCCGACGTACTCATTTCTGTTTTGGCTGCCCAAATCAATTCCTTGCAAAGGACAGTGCTCAACAAAAGAAGTCCTTTTAGTTTTGCAGGTGTACATGTGGAAATTGTGCAGAGATAAGGATCGAGGTGGAGAGAATGAGCAGGCAGCCGGGGTCAGGCTCTACAAAGCCTGCTCGCGCTGGATGTTGACTGCAACAATTGCCTATTACAGTGAGGTATGCAAATGTTTCCCTCGTGTGACACACAAAAAGTCTGTGAATCGGAATGGCTCGGAAATGCAGGGAGGGTACCACTGAATTAAATATACTGCGCTAGGGTACATATTTCACATCACAATGTTGGTGCAAGTCTTTGTAGACAAAGGGCCAGACTTACTAAGTTTTGCATGTGCTAATGGTTTGCATGCACTGTTTGCAAAATTAGGAGGCTATGCAAAACAACCTGCGGAGGTGACATGAACTATCTTAACTGAGAAGGTTTTTTCCCCCCTTTTCACGCCAAGGAGGAGGCGTAATTACTTTGTCTTATGCCTTCTCACAAACACTGCAGCCTTCGTGAAAAAAAAAAAAAAAAGCGGACAGAGAGAAAATTTCACCAGAGAATTACAGGCAATAATACAACCCTACTGACAATTCAAATTATATTGTCATAATTTAATAAACTAAAACCTGCCACAGAGCCACCAATACGGAGGAGTGATAGAGGAGAAACAATGGAGGAGGAGCCAATGACAAAGAGTGAAGGAGGAGGAGCCATGGAGGAGGTGCCATAGAGGCGGAGCCAAGGAGAAAGAGCGAAGGAGGAGCCAAGAAGGAGGAGCCACAGAGGAGGAGCCACACTACTCCTGGCTTTAGATCTGCTGGCCGGCCTTCACTCCTTGACACATGCTTTATTCCGGCCCACAGTGGTGAGGACTGCAGCCATTTCCCAGGCTTTCATTTGCACTGTCAACATTCATGTGAGTGGGGTGTATTGTACAGTGTCCACTAGTCCACTATAGTGTGTAAGCTTATTCAAAATATTAGTGATTAGTATACAGAACATAATTAGTAGTAAGGCTAACATCCTTGTGAATAGGATTCTCGGGGTTGGTATTCTATGTCACAGCGGTCATGTGTGTGGTGAAATGGTAGGTAGACGAGTTTCCTAAAAAATTCATATGAGTTGTGCATAAACCTTCACACAGCTGAGAGTCAAAGTCTGTGTCTTTTCATGACGCCAACGATGTGGTTTTTTCTACTCTGTCTGCCCAATGCTGCTGTGTGGAGAGTCAGGATTACTCACAGTAGATGGTCACACAGACGTATACGGCTGGGTTGTCTAATGTGATCAGCACTGTAAGATGGAAATTAAGTTTGTGCATCTATTTATCGCTGGTGAAAACATGTTACTGCAGATTTTGCATGTTTCGTGTGTGTGTGTGTGTGTGTGTGTGTGTATTGGCAGTAGACGGCTTAGATCAAAAAGAGATGAGGGCTAGGTTACTGAATGCCATCTCTTTGGGAAAAAGTCGTTGGGCTCAGCGTTACTGCTGGAATTACCAGAGCCGGTTCTTGTCCCGTTTGCCCTTAATTAACAAGCATTCAATTCCCCTATTAATTAGAACAAGCTATTAGCTATTTTACATCACTCTTCATTTGTCGACAATTAAAGGGCCTATTATTAAAAGCGTGGCACATGGTTAATTGTGTGCAAGGTTTGTCAGCGTTGCGAGCAGTGAAACGATGGACGCTCGGGAGGCTCTGAGCCAGAGAGGGAGATCTCCGCAACCTTTGCTGGCGGAACAAGAAAAGTTCTGCTGTTGCTGTTCTCTGCTGGTTTCCACCGGGAGAGATGGCGGGACAAAGAGAGGGAAGGGAGAGAGAGAAAGAGAGATGGGGGGAGAGGCAAAGGAGATAAATGGGTGGGGGGGGGTGCATTTGATGTATGTGTGTAGGGGGTTTGTTACATACCCCTACTCCACTTACCTAAAACCATCGAAAGAAATAGGTGCAAAGGTTTAACTTAAAACTGCAACTTAATACATGCAAAACTTCATTCATGTATCTAGATTTCTTTATATGATTATAATTAGCAAATGTGTTAAAGAGCGAATTCTACTGTGCCTGCCAGTATAATCATGAAAATATGCGTAACCAGCTTTATAAAGTTTCTTGATGCTAAAACAGCCTGCTTTGTCAGAGAGGCACCATTTGGCCTCATTTATGGTTTAACTTAAACGCAAACAGCACACGGGACACTTCCTGTGTAGCCCAATACTTACAGCAAATTGGTGTTGGAAGTATGTAAAACTATAGCTTGTTTATCACTCTAGCTGTGAGGATTTATTTACATTATGTTATCTGAAGAGCTGAGCTTCATGTGAGATATGGGTAACACAGGATTTATTAGTGTAATACAAGCCAATTAATTACACATTACATCTAAGGTTACATATAGTAATGAGGCAATATACATGATTCTGTAAATAACAAAAATGCAGCATAGAAAATATTACTGAAATGGACAACTTATAGATGAACAAATGGAGAGAGAGAGCGAGAGAGAGAGAGAGAGAGAGAGAGAGAGAGAGAGAGATAAAGTGTGTGTGTGAGGGAGAGAGGGAAACAGAGAGAACACTTCTTCAAGCCTACATCTCAGTCTTCCAGCTCCAGCCTCAGCTCCATTCCTACCCTCCTCCAAAAACCCCTCCACCCCCAGGGCCAGACTTCCCTCAGTTTAATCTCCACCAATAACAGCATTTGCCACCACTGACTAATCAAAACTCACCACATACTAGTAACACCCCACTCACACTCACACCTGGTACAACACTGATTTATCGTCCTGAATGACAACTGACCTTTTGTGCTGGAGTAGTGCTAAAATGACCACTGTGTCATGGGCCCTCCTGTCTCTGTGAGACCACAGTGGGGGCAGATGTCAATACGACTTCATAGACCAGAGTCTGGGACTATCATAGGGGGGCTTCTGGTGTTTTTCGTAGTGGTCCACTCATCAGGGAATTCCGAGGAGACACAACAGTGCCATGAAATGGACAGAGAGAGACTCCTGGGAAAAGACCTCCGACGACCTGTTCTGATGTCACAGGCCTTTCTGCCCTTGCTTTCTTGTCTCTGACTCTTTCGCTCTCCATCTATTGTCTTTTACACACATACGCACACACACAGCATGAACACACACACCTCATCACACATCACTGAACTGTAACTTGAGCCCCATTAAAATACTCACCTTATTGAAATAAAACAGGAAGCCAAAGGGTCAGGGAGAGGGGGATGGTCAGGGATAGAGTGATGGTCAGGGAGAGAGGGGTGTCCTGTCCTTACAAACAGAGGGCACATTCTCTAAGGGCTCCAGAGATTGGAGTACATTCCATAATCTTATAACATGTGCAAATTGCAGCGGTCTGACTTTAACTCCAGAACTATGTGTACTTATCAAAAAACACAAGTACTCAGCAATGGAAAAAAAAACAAGATTAATCAGTCTAATGCACTGCAGTAAAACACAAATGCATTTCCATTTAGAACAGAACCCTCTCTTGGCTGGAGTAATCAAAGAGCAATGCAAGCCATTACCAAATTACTGCCATAGTAGTTTCCGTGCCAACCTGCTCTCTCGCGCCCACAGCCCAGTCCCCTGTGTTGAATTAACACCTCTACTGCTCATTTTGGTCCAATTGGACACAAATGAACACTGCAAGGGTTAAGCCCGTACTGGGGATTTGGCTGTGTGGCTGTCTTGGCCCCCCGCTTTCAGAGAAAGTTATCACCAGCAAAACACTGCTGTGCTAGCTGGTGCCTTGAGAGCCACATAATGCCCGACATAGCCAGATAGTGCCAGGATAATGCCAGCCATCCAAATGGAAGAGTGAAAACAAGATGGTTCATTGGTCTGCCAGGCTGATCTGTGTTTGACAGACAGACAGACAGACAGACAGACAGATAGTCAAATTTGCAGTGAAGGTTTGCAGAGAAGCAGGATGCTTCGGACAGACGTCCTTCGTCAGCAGTGTTAGCAAGTGTGTGTGTGTGTGTGTGTGTGTGTTTATATAGGTCTTGGATAGTTTTTCTTGTCTATTATGTACTTGATAATAGGTCCTTGGAAAACCTCTGTGATTGAATCAATCAGTCACTCAGCATAACAGCATCCATTAAACTTCTGAATATGCCAGCAGGGCAATCTGGATATGACACCAAAGCGTGCAGGGCTGTGCGAGTCCTATACGGGACAATGTCCTTGTGCCAGGGTATATTACACACATGATCCGGGGCAGGTCCTGAGGGTGCCGATGCTCCACCACGCAATGAGAACCAAAGAGGCTGGTGGAAGTAGATGAAGAGAGGGAGAAAGAGGCACAACAGAGGTACGGAGCCAGGGAGACACAGGGGGAGAGTGTGTGAGAGGGCGGGGACACATGCTCTTCTAAGGTGAGTTTCTCCTCCCCACAGTGTAAGCAGTCAGCCAGAGCAGCAGGAGCCACCATGACTGACAGGACAATTACCGGTAGGCCCTTCTCTGATGGAGCTGCAGACATCTCCAAATAGAATCCCCCCAAGACACACACACACACACACACACACACACACCTTTTCCCTTTCTAGAATCAGACGTTTACATGGAAGATTTGGTAGAAAAGCAAATGTGCCAGACAGCAGAGCAGCACTCCTTCGGCAGTTCTTTCTGTGTGTGTGCTTGTATGTTTTTATTATCGCCTCTGGTTTTTTCCATTCCATAACTTAGCCAAGGTCAGGTTGAACTAAGCTATTTTTGCTGCAGTCTTTGTAGTCTAATTGTCCTGTGACTCTCTCCTGGTTGTGGAGCTGAAGGGCTGGGATGGGCCACGATTAATTGGATCGTGTTTGTTTAAATCTATAAATATCTTACAAACAGAATGCTGATATGGAAAGTGCTTATTGCTTTTGACAGTGTGCCCTCAGAGTGGCAGGTTTCTCTTCCTCAGCGGAGCCTGATATGACATCGAGAACCGTCTCTGAGCAACTGTGGTTTCCTATCGTATCCTTGTCAGATGAACTAAACCTATAAATATATGATTAACGTGCAATAAATAATAAAATTAGTAAAGTAAATAAATAAATAGAGCTACATATTTAATTAAGCATGCATTTAGGAGCTTTTAAATATACATTTTTCTAGTATGTCATATTCAAATATTCAGCTGCAATGAGAAAAAATCAAACAAACCAATGAAAAAAAAGAAAGCCCATGCATTCTCTGCTACTCTACTCCAAATAAACATGCTCTTTTATCAGTCTGTGCTGGCAAACTTCAGAATGGGAGCTCCCAGTAGCAGCTGCCGCGTGTGCCAAAGTCCCGGCCCACCATCACAGGGCTCGGCTGCCAGCAGCTCTGAGGCACCACGCACACTGCCTTTCTCATTTACGCCACCAGAGGAAGGACGCTGGGTAATTCTTCGCTCTAGCAGGCTAACAAATAAACCTCGGCGGGGGGGTAGGGCAGGGACAGGAATGCTGTCCTCTTGGCGAGTCACTAAAGGGCATCACCTTGGAATGGGAAACTAAAGATATGGTGAGCTCTGCTGCTTGAGTAAGTGAACAGCGGTGAGCTCTGCTACTTGAGTAAGTGAACAGTGGTGAGCTCTGCTACTTGAGTAAGTGAACAGTGGTGAGCTCTGCTACTTGAGTAAGTGAACAGTGGTAAGCTCTGCTGCTTGAGTAAGTGAACAGTGGTGAACTTGCTACTTGACTAGGTGAACAGTGGTGAGCTCTGCTACTTGAGTGAGTGAACAGTGGTGAGCTCTGCTACTTGAGTAAGTGAACAGTGGTGAGCTCTGCTACTTGAGTAAGTGGACAGTGGTGAGCTCTGCTACTTGAGTAGGTGAACAGTGGTGAACTTGCTACTTGACTAGGTGAACAGTGGTGAGCTCTGCTACTTGAGTGAGTAAACAGTGGTGAGCTCTGCTACTTGAGTGAGTGAACAGTGGTGAGCTCTGCTACTTGAGTGAGTGAACAGTGGTGAACTTGCTACTTGACTATGTGAACAGTAGTGAGCTCTGCTACTTGAGTAGGTGAACAGTGGTGAGCTCTGCTACTTGAGTGAGTGAACAGTGGTGAGCTTTGCTACTTGAGTAGGTGAACAGTGGTGAGCACTGCTACTTAAGTAGGTGAACAGTGGTGAGCTCTGCTACTTGAATAAGTGAACAGTGGTGAGCTTTGCTAGTTGACTAGGTGAACAGTGGTGAGTTCTATCACTTGAGTAAGTGAACAGTGGTGAGCTCTGCTACTTCAGTATGTGAACCGGCCTGCACTGCTTCTTTCACCGGGAACAAAAAGAACTGCCAGTGTTGCCAGGGTATGTCATTTTACAAGTTTGAACTCAAAGGAGAGTTAAAAGTTACAGCAATAGGATGGTTTATCAAGCTTTGCTTAGTGGTCACTTTGAGAGAAGACTCTCTGTTTTAATTACATATTCTTTCCAGAGAGAAGAGGTGGATTGTCTCACAGCCAGTAAGCAGGTTTTGGGCCCTGATCAAGATAAAGATGTTTTGTCTAATGCAAAAAGCATCACATTATGCTATAAAAACAACTGAACTTAATTGAATTGAATTGAACAGACATGCAAATCACCAAAACATCAAAGCAAATAAATAAAAGTTCAGGTTTAGCACAAGAGAGAAAACAAAATCTTGTTGACAGCCAATTCAAGCACCGTAAAATTATCACCTGACATGTCCCTAAATAAAATTCTTATAAAAGAAAAGTCTTCTTTAATTAGGTTTAGTAATTTCCACATTCCTGATAGCATCCTTTCTCTAACCTGATAGGGACATATTCACTGGTGAAAAATGTCAGTGAACCCTTTAAAATAAACTGTATTTCTGCATGAATGGTCTTCATCTAAGATATAATAATACACAAAAAAATGCAATATAGACAAAATGTTTCAGTGGCATGTATAAGACTTAATGCCCACCGATGTGTACTGACAGCAGTGCCTGCTTTAGCATGTGTAACCTCACTGCATTTAAGAAATGTTTTAAACAATCAAGATTATTGATAGAAATATTACACTACATGGCCATAGGAATGTTGACACCAGACTACGATATCCCATTCCAAAACCGTAAGCAATAATAAGGAGCTAGGCGCAACCAGATTGCATTGATAACAACCACTTTTCTATGATGGTTTTTCACAAGGTTTGGAATGGAAATTTGTGCCCATTCAGGCAAAAGAGTCTTTTTGAGGTCAGGCACTGGTGCAGTATATAAAGGCTTGGCTCACAATCAACGTTCCAATTCATCCCAAATGTTCTCTGTGGGGTTCAGGCCTGGGCTCTCCGCAGACCACTGGAGTTTCTCCACACCAACTTGTCAAATCACGTCTTTATGAACGTTGCTTTCTCACACACTCACACGTGGCATGGTCTTGCTGGAACAGGAAAAGGCCTTCCACACACTGTTGCCAGAAAGCTGGAAGCATAAAATTGTCTAAAGTATCATCATATGCATTAATGTTACCCTTTACTAGATCTGGGGTCTAGCCCAACCCTGGAAACACAGTCCCTCCTCCACTAAACTTACCTGTAGGCACTATGCGTTTTCCCGGCAGCTGTCAAAGGCTCGTCCATCAGACTGACAGGTAGCGAAACCTGATTCATCCCTCCTGAGAACGTTTCCACTGCTCCAGAGTCTAGTCGAGGTATGCTTTACAGCACTCGAGCCGACACTTGCCGTTGTGCAGAGTGACTGTAGGCCTGTGTGCAGCTCCACAGTCAGTTCTTGTGCTGATGTTGCTTCCAGAGGCAGTTTGGAACTCTCGTGAGCCATGAAACAGAGGATGGCGTTTTTACATTCTTCGTGTTTCAGCACTCGCGGCTTCGCTCTATCAGTTTGTGTTCTACTGCTTTGTGGCAGAGCTGGTGCTGCTTCTAGATGCTTACATTTCCCAATAATAGCAGTTACAGTGGACTGGGACAGATCTAGTAGGGCAGAAAGTTCACAAAGTGACTTGGAGCAAAGGTGAGATCCTGTGACAGCGGCATGTTTAAAGTCACTGAGCTCTCCAGTACGACCCATTCTGCTGCCAGTGTGTATATGGAAATTGCATAGCTATGATCTTATACGCCTGGCAGCGATAGGTGTGACTAAACTGAACTCAATAATTAGAAGGGGTGTCCACATACTTTTGCCCATGCTGTGTATATGAATCTTTATATTTAGTAATCACTGATATATCCCTTATTGGTAACTTCAACCAATGTGGCACTGCCACAAGTATTGTGGTTCTGTGCTTTATATGAAATTATCGTTTGAGTTCATGGTTTTTTTTTTGTTTGTTTGTTTGGTTTTTTTGCATGAGTGACCTCCTTCAGAACACAGCCACAGCATTTCACCAACACTGAGGTCGAGATTGACTTCTTCCATACCAGCAATCAGAAGAAGCTGATTGCTCTTATGTTTTGGAGCCAAACGTCTGAGTTTAGATCACAGACTGAGCTCCTGCTGATTCCAGGCTTCAAGCACCATCCATACACTATTCCCGTGCAGAATGAGGTTTTGGTGTTAGTATGGAACATGTTACTCTTATTTTATCTGAGCAGTTTACCAGTCTTGCCAGTCCACAAAAACTTGCAGGGCAGTGTATTTCCAGAGAGCAGCGTTTCTCTGTGGAGCCCTCCTATGAATGCCATTCAGATGCCTTGTTTCTCCTACACTAGACTCATGAGCACGAGACACTGATCATTAGCAGTCACCCTAGGGTTCCATGATACCAGCTTCGGACTCTCCAGCACGCTCTCGCACTGATCTTTGTGGGGTGTCCACTCCTGTGGAGGGAAGTGACGATGCTGAAATGCTTCCCGACTGTGGACCCACTGAAGCCCAAGTCTTTATTGTGCCTTCCTCCAGTCATATGAGTTTCAGTGACTGTTCGTCTGAGGTATGTAAAACCATTTTTGGATAAGAACATGCTGTTCTTGAACATAAATCTCTGAACAGCAAATAACAGCAAGTTTTTTTTTTACCTCCTGAACTGACTGGTAAATCTCTCTCCAAGAAGTTATCCTAAGAGTCAACATACTTTCTCCATCTATGTTTGACTGTTTAAACCATATATTTAAAAATACGGTGAATGTCAAAAAAAGTGTGCTCTTTGTTAAAGAAAAAAAGGTTCACATTTTAAGAACCATTCATGCAGTAATCCAAAATAATGCCAAAGGGTTCACACATATTTCTTTCCTTACAAGTGCATATTTACTGTACTATATTTTCTTTTGAGCATTTTTTTGTAGTGGTTTTGGATCTGCTGTGCTTTCTCTCTCTCCTTCTCCCTCCCTCTCTCTCACTCTCACACTGTCTCTCTTTTTCTCTCTCTCTCTCAAAAGAAAATCCATCTGAGCACTGGAGAGCTCGCAGTCATGATGTCCACCCACTCAAGAGCAGTGTTTGTCCTTCCATCCACTTAACTCCGGGCCAGCCTGGTGAATGAGGGCCAGCCCCCAAGCCTCCGCACCCCCCCCCCCCAACAATAGGCCCATTAGGCTAACAACGACCTAGAGCTAGTCACCATATCTTACATAACAGGCTTGATAGTTTCTTTGGCAAACCATACCACACTCTGCTGGCTTGTGAGAGGAGATATAAGATGATGGAAAGACAAAAGATTATCAGTAGGAAAGAAGTGAGAGAGAAAGAAGAAGAGAGGAAGCTGTTGAGATCCTGGGGACGCGCGCCGGCCTGGCTGAGTCCCTGCGCTGTCAGCCCCGTTCCTCTGGGGCACGACTTATCTACCTCCATAACCTACATCCTCATACCTGACATAAACACCTCTCTCCATCAGGTCTAATTACCACTCCGCAGGGCTCGTCTTGAACCACACACACACACACACACACACACACACACTTTAATCTGATGCCTGTCTGTCTCTTTCAGAGAAGCCTAAAGCAGATGAACCCCAATACACACCCCCTCTTACACCCACACCCACACAGCCCGAGTCTCAGCCTGTGCTGAGGAGGAACTGCAGATAGAGATAAAGGTTTCAACTTTGGGGTTAAAAGTGACTTTTTTTGGCAGATAAATACAGCAAAGGCAATCTTTTCTCTCTTCTTCCTTGAAACTGTCTGTGTGCCTCTCTCTCTTTCTCTCACTCTCTCTCGAGTCTATCCAGTGCCCTGCATATACAGCTGGATCAGTCAGCTAAAGCTTCTCGCACCTCTCTTTTATATTATATATATATATATATATATATATATATATATATATATATATATATATATATATATATTCCACACACACACACACCCCACCCACATTTGAGCTTGTCAGAGAGAGATTACTGTTTCTGAGACAGTGAAAAAAAAGTGGAAAGTGAATGGTGAAGAGAACGTAAAAGAGAAAGGTGTGCAGCCCATCCAAACCACGGGCCTGAGCGGGAACAGAAGCCCCATATCTCCGCTTGGGGAGGGTCCTGAGTGGGAGAAAAATCAGAATACTTGCAATATTTCCAGAAGTGTTTGGTTATTTGGTGTGAATGATTAAGTAATTAAATATGTTCACTTTTACCAGTCCTGTATATGTGAAGGTATTCTGCAAAGGGTACAAATAAATGCCTACTTCTGGACTGGCACTGAGACTAAGGCTTAGGCTAAGATTTGGACTGGCACTGAGGCTGATAGACTTAACTGATAGACTTAATGTTCTGTGATATCCTGATTAGCATTTTGCCTCCACAAAGAAAGATCAAATGAAAGAAGGAAAGAGAAGGAAAGAAAAAATGAGAAGAGTTAATGATGGTGTTATAACTTCAAAATCAGAACAGCACATTTGCTTAAAATTGGCCCTCACAGTCCCTGGACTGTGGCAGATGTTGTGACCAAGCGTGGCTTCTCTCCTGAGCTGATTAACCACTGTGTTATGGAAGAGCATGACCACATTAACTGGCTCACGCCTTGGAATGCTCCTTCTGACCCAGGTTCACTTATGTTTTACACACAGCCTTTTCAATGACACAAGGCTCCTTCTCACTTTTAGCAATTAGCGCATGTGAGAGAGTGTGTGAGTGCATTAGAAGATGTGTAAGACCTTTCTCCGTGCCCACACCATGCATTTTCACACCTCTATAATTGGATGAAAAAAGGACAGACTCGGTCCTTGCTGGTGCGTGTGTGTATGTTTGTGTGTGTACATATTTGTGTTCATGTGTTTGTGTGTGTATGTGTGTGTACGTGTGTATATGTGTGTGTGTGTGTGTGTGCACGTGTGCACACGTGTGTGTGTGTATGCCTGTGTTCGCGCGTGCGAGTATGTGTGTGTGCTTGTAAGTGTATGTGTGCGCGCATGTATGTGTGTGTGTGTTTGTATGTGTGTATGTATATGTTCGTGTGTGTGTGTGTGTGTGTATGTGTGTGTGTGTGTATGTATGTATGTATGTATGTATGTATGTATGTATGTATGTGTGTGTGTGTGTGTGTATGTATGTATGTATGTGTGTATGTATGTGTTCGTGTGTGTGTGTGTGTGTGTGTGTGTGTGTGTATGTGTGTATGTATGTATGTATGTATGTATGTGTGTGTGTGTGTGTCTGTGTGTTTGTGTGTGTGTGTGCGTGCGTGTGTGTGTGTGTACAGACGCCTGCCTCGGGCTGGCTGCCTGTGTAACGGTCCTGGTATAAGGTTTGCTGGAGCCGAGGCGTGTCTGTGCTGAGCGGCAGGCCTGAGAGAGCGGTGTGTGATTACCAGCCGCTCGATAACTATCAGCGTGGCATTTGCAGTCTGTAACGCTCTCCATCTAGCTAGCGTTCATTTGAACGCCACATGCCACAAACGGACGCTGCTCCTTTCAGCTGAGGGTCGCTGCGGAAGAAATGGCAGCGTTGAGATAGCGGCACGCTATTAATGTAGGTGGAATGAAAAGAAACACATGAGGATGTCACAACTCAGCCCTCCTGCAAAAAACTTTGTCATAGGCCAAAAGGCCTAAAACACTATGACCTTCACGGCGAATCACAGCTGTTATCTATCCACAGCAGACCCGGAGAGTGGTTAGTTCTCTGAAAGCGGGTCTTGCGCTAACTCCATCCTCTCGCCGCTTGGAATGCACCAGTGGCAGAGTGAGGTGAGTTCTGTCCCATGCACCCGAACGAGCCACGGAGCACGTCTGGCTGTCTGCGGGGCGTCTAGGCACCTGCGCTCGCCACGACACGGCAGGGCATTCTCGATTGGCCCGTGACAGACGTTGAGGCTTCTGTCGAGCGTGCACCCCTTTGCCACACCACGCCTGCTCCTCACGCCGTGAAGAGCACAAGCCTCCGCGCACACCAGATGACTCACGTGCTCCCGTGCGCACACACATACACACCACTCCATCCATCAGAAGTTCATTCACACAAACACACACACACACACACACACAGACACACCATCCATCAGAAGTTTATTCACACACGCACACAAACACCCACCTCAATCAGTTCCCACCTATTACCCTTGACAGGCCTCACCTGCCCAGGTGGCATGGTCCATGCAAATACAGGCTGGCATCTCAGCATCCGAACAGTAAAGTGTCGCTCTGATAGATGCCGAAAGGTGGTGAAAGCATGTGTGTGTGTGTGTGTGTGTGTGTGTGTGTGTGTGTGTGAGAGAGAGAGAGAGAGAGAGAGAGAGAGAGACAAACCTATGTGTGTCTTCAACTTTCTTTCAAAGTTATTGTGAAGTGCTCAAGCTATGGGGCATAACCAGGGAAGCAATTATCTCAGCATGCCAAGCCAGTGAGGGAAAACTCGTCTAAAATTAGACAAAGGGATCAAACAAACCAAACATGAAGTGCACTGGATACTTAACATCACATTTTAACATTAAGAGAATGTCAGTCTTATATGAAAACCTGACTTATGACATCTGGACATTAAATACACAACAAAAATATAGATTTGACCCAGTGGGTGTGTGTTTATTTTGTTTTTATTTTTGAGCATTTGTGTGCTCATGTGTAGGTTTTGTAGCAAAAAGGCTTGTCGAGAGAAACAGACGTGTATGTGCTCTGTGTAATGGCTGGTAAGTGACAGTCGTGTAAGAGGTTTGCCCATATTTAGAACAAAGCTCAGTAGCTGTCTGCCATCACTCAGAACTCTCCAATCAGTGACCACCTCTGTCCCCTGCTCGAACCAGATTCTATTGCCATGGAGACCAAACATCCTCTGCAGCAACATAAGTCCTCCTTCAGAACATCAAACATGCTATTGTAAAGTTAGAGACGACAGAAATAGTGTTGTGCGTGGTCTTGAAGAAATACATATTGAACCAAATGATGTGAGTGATAGCTAACAAGCAGCAGCTAGTTAGCAAGCAGAAAATGTACCAGTAGCACTGGTACACGTTATCTCCCCCGAGACACAAACACACTCATTAATTAACATTACAGCTGACATATCTAATATCTGTAAATTCAAATTCATATGTGTGTGTGCGTGCATGCATGTGTGTGTGTGCGTGTCTACCATGTGTGTGTGTCTACCATTTAGGCCGACTGGTGGACTTCACTACTGGGGCCATCCCATCTCTGTACAGGCTCTTGGTCTTACTGAAGTTTACGATGTTGAAGATCACTCTCTGCAAAAATAAGAAAAAACTCATTAGCTTTCAAGTTAAAAGCAGGCTTGCAGACATTTAAGAAGCCTTTGACCTTAATAAGATGAAAAGGAACTACATTTGATCTGAAATTTGCCGAGAGATATCCTGCCTCTGCTGGGAAATCTATTCTAATTAACACTGATGCCATACATTTGGATCTACACTTTAGGTACAGTTGAACTGTTCTTGCGCCTGGTAGGTTCCAGACTTAGCACTCTGCATTTGCATTGCAATGCGAATAAACGTGTTAGAACAATGTCATGGCATGTCAACGCATGTCCTTGGCGAGAAGGGTGTTGACGAGTACCAACCCTGCACGGCGACGGACGAACCCTAACAGGGAGGAAGCCCTGAGACCCGAGGACGGCTTCTCCCATTCCTCTACAGAGCCCTGCTGGTGTGGCACGGCTCTGAAGCGGGATTCGCAAAACCGAGGGGCAGCGCTGACGGCACGGCACGGGCGGGCAGATCGGATCCCGGCACTCTGCAGGTCAGCCGGCTGCAGGTGATTTGGGGGAGCCAGTGGCACAACGCCAGTCGCCGGCCGGAGCTCGGCATTCCACGTTGCCGCGGCGCACAGGGGAGGCCTACAGCACTCCTTTCTGCTCAAACACACGCAAACGTAGGCATACCGTTAGCAGCTTTTTTTAACCTCACACTCTGATTAAAGTCAGACAGGAAAAAAGGAGGCAGAAATATATAAATAAGGAAGACAATAATATAACCAAGTTTATAACCAAGCAGTAAATGACTCTTATTGATGGACCGTATCAAATTACCAACTAAGTCCAGGTGGTGGAAGTTAACAGTGTGCAGATGAAATCCTATTATAACCCCCTCCCTGTCAGTTTCTCCCCCGCCCCCCCTCCATCCACCCAGGCCTCCCTCTACTGCCCTCCCCATCTGCGACTGCAGGCGTAGAAGCAGGGGATTGTGGTTGGGCTAAATCAGGCCGGGCTAAAATGACATTTAACTGATGTTCAGAGGCGAGGCAGGCTCCTGTAGCAGCTAGATAAGACCATTGCTGCTGGCATTTCAATTACACTTTTACTGCCCTGCACATCTGTCGCCAGCCTACTTTCACTGTTTCCTCCACAGGCAGACCCATCCTCACCCCCCTAGCTTTTGCATCAGTTTGCTCTTTCTTCTTGTTTTTAACCTTTTTCCCCCCACTGAATTCAGAATCGGATGGATTGGACCATGTTGGTGAAGCATGCCTGAAGGCCAGGTGTGGCTGGGTCAGCTCGCTCTACTCTCAAATAATGGAAGGGGTTGGTGTGTGCGTCTAACTGTGTGTAACCATGAACTGCTGCTAATAAAAATCCTCAACCATTCCTTCCTAGAAACATCCACATCTCAGAACTAATACTTCATACTTTGGAACTCACAGAAAAAGTATCGCCAAAGTTCACTGACCTACGCTCTCATAGCAAGACCTTGTGCAAGAAAGGAGGTGCTTAGATGCAACCCCTTGATTATCAGCAGAAAGACAGTGGTCAGACTAGCTGTTCAACACATTGGTTAGACAGTGGTCAGACTTGCTGATCAACACATTGGTCAGTGGTCAGACTAGCTGATCAACGCATTGGTCAGACAGTGGCCAGGTTAAGGGCGACTCCTAATGCTTTTCTACGGTCAAACTCGATCGACAGACAGCACCTCTCTCTATGTTCTACAAGCCCTAGTCCTTGGCCGTGTTGGTGCTACCCTTCCGATGCCCATCATCAGCATCCAGCCGTGTGTTTCTTGCTTTAATGGCAGAGTCAGTGTGAGGTCAGCGCAGCGGCGGCGTGGGCATGGGCGGGGGCATCTCCAACTCATTAAGGGCTTTGTGCTGTGCACTCACGTGTACATGTGTGTGTGGGGGAGAGTGCTACACACACACAACCACGCCCCTGCACTCTAGTTAATCCACCCAGCCATTTGGGTTAGGCCTGCCTGTGAAGGCTGGGCACGGGGCGGGGGGCTTGACGGAGGAGGTCCACCCCCACCCCTCTTCCCACCAGCAAATGTAATTAGACCCGGAGCAGGGGGAGCGCACTGCCGTCCAGCCTGCCGGAGCTGTTGTTTCCATCGGGTGTGTCTACGGTCTAGCTCTCTTCATCACACCTGGGGCCCCGCGCCACAGCCAGGCCCTGCCCGTGGGGGAACATAACTCACTGCCCTGTTAGCACACGGCTCTGCAGCACACCGCGTATTTGCTTATGGGCTGGTGTGAGGAGTGAGAAGTCCTGGTTTCAGAGCCACTGCAGAAAGGAATCAGTCAGGAATTATTTGATCAGCTCTTTGGTACTTGAATGTTTGCACAAGCAGAATTAGGACTGTGAGATCATAGTGATAAATGCGATACAAGCTATACCAGGGTGGCATAGCAACTTCATAATTGACTTTATATAAACACAAAATAAAGAATAAACTAAGGTAAAACAAAGATTCAGGGCATTATAAGACGATGAAGATATTTTTCTTTTATTCCTAACACAAACACAAATGAAAAGAAATAAAAACAGAATGATGTGATCATAATGAGGTGTATAAAGGCATTCAGTGAACGAACAGGAAACACTTTAACTCTCCCTTCAACATATGGCCCTTAAACGTGAAGTAATTTGAGTGTAATGCAATGTAATCAAAATACATTTCTGAATGTGTGCATCCAAGCCTCTTTGAGCCTCACAGGGACACCTGTGAATCTGGACCATGTGATTTACATTTACAGCTTTTACAACTCCTGTCCCCAGTCCATTGACTTAGAAAAGTGCTTTGCTGTCTTCATGAAAGTAATCCTTATGCTACTATGTTATGCCAGAGTCTTAAAATCCCATGCATCTAGAACCCAGAGGAGAAAACACACACGAGAGAAACAACAGTCAAGTAACAGTTTACATTTATATATGGAAATTAGTAAGTACAAATTAGTATATATGTAAATGAGTTATTTCAAGTGCCTTGAAATGGTGAGGGATCACTCAAGTGTTTCTTGAAGAGATGGGTCGTCTATGCTGGAAGACAGCAAGGGACTCGGCAGTACAGACAGGTAGTGGAGATCGGTCCTCTACCTGGTGCTAGTACAGAAAAGAGCTGAGGCGTGTCTTCCCAGTGTCGAGAGGCGGTGTTTCCAGACAAGCTGTATTTGAAGTACAAAGGGTGCGATATATGGTGCTGGAAGTAACTAGAGCTTTTCAGGTAGGAGCAGGCAGGTTCGTTTTTAGCTTTGTAGTCAAGCATCGAGGTTTTAAATACGAAGCAGGCAACCGCAGGGAGCCAGCGCAGAGTGAAGTGTGAGACCTCCTGAATATGAATATTGAATATGAATCATGAAGCTGTGTTCTGGATCAGCTACAAGGGTCTAGTGGCATGTGTTTCAGCTGTGCGGTCTTGGGATGACAAGGCAAAGGACCAACAACTGAGTGGCTTGTTTGGAAGGAAGCGCCTGAATCCTCCCAATGCTATACTGAAATCTGTGTGTCTGGGTCATGCTAGTAAAACAGGCAGAGCTTAACAGCTGGGTGTCCAGGACTAGGTCCAGGTTTCTAACATTTTCATGGCACGATCAGAGTTCTCAAAGCAGATGACCAGACCCTGGCATGGGGTGGCATCACCAGGGACGTGTAACAACTCTGTCTTCATTCTGTTTATATGATGGGCAGCCATCCATGATAAGATAATCAGATAGGCATGCTGACAGTCAAATCGAGATGTTGGAATCTAAGGGAGGGAAGGAGAGAATGAATGTCATCATGATAGCGGTAGTAGGAGATGTAACCTCTCCTAAAGAACGAGTGCAGAAAGAAAAGAGAAGAGGTCCAAGCACTCGTCCTTGTGGTACGCCTGTGGAGAGCCCACAAGGAGCAGGCGAGGATCCTCTCCATGTCACTTGATATGAACGCCCCTGTAGGTGGGACGCAAACAACTGCTACGCTGAGTCCCTGATGCCAAAAGGAAAGAATGAATAAAAGAACACTGTGATTAACTACGTCAACAGCAGCAGAAAGGTCTAAGAGGACGAGGACTGATGACAGTTTGGCTGATCCAGCAGTATGTTTCTCAGTAACTGCGAAGAGGGCAGTTTCTGTAGAGAGTGCTGGTTTGAAGGCAGGCTGCTTGGGAGCCCGTGTGAGGGAGAGAGACAACTGACTACACACAGTGTTGTGGAGCTTTAGACAGAAAATACAGTGATCTACCAGAAGAAAGGCACATCTGCTTCCCTGTGGTCCACAGCAGGAAACCCAGGGTACCCGCTACAGAAGCAGACAAAACGCGGTGCAGGCGTCACTAGCGCGGCTGACGATCAGGCGTAACGCAGCTCTCCCCGCAGATCTGCCTCTTCCACACGGTCTGTTTAATTCGCCCATGTCCACTAATTGCATTAATATCTCTTCATACTGTGTCACAGCAGGTTACGATCAAGCTCACGTGGGTAGGAGGAGATGAAAACACATGCACGGTAAAACAACATCGCTGTAGATGTCATCTCAGTTCAGCTCCAATATAACTGTCTAGTGACCAAGAGGAGAAAGCCACTACCCTGTCACCTTATCACTAATACTGCAGTGGTGAACAGGGAAGGAAAGACAGAGGGAGAGAGGGAGAGAGGGAGAGAGAGAGAGAGAGAGAGAGATAGAGAGAGAGAGAGAGATAGAGAGATAGAGAGAGAGAGCACCACACATCACTTGTCCACTCCCTCCTGGCTCTTGGACTGAAATGACCTAGACAGAGCTCCAGAGCAGAAATAGCTGGATGTCAAACAGTGTTTGGGGGCAAATGGTGTCTTTTGATACTGATCGATCTGCAGGGAAACGTGCTCTGGGAAAAACACTGCTTAAAATATTTAACAGACTCTTCTAAACAGAGGGGGACATAAATAATACACTGTGACCTTTACAAAGTATGTTCTTAGAGAGAGGACACCATGTAAATACAAAAGTGAATAATGCAGGATATAGGCAGTGTTTGGACATCGGTATGCGTAGCTGAACCATACATGATGCACAGGAAGTCGCTTTTTCTTTGAAAGCTGAACTATGAACAATAGTTAACAAAACAGCGATCCAGACATGATAAAGGGGAAAGATTTGTCACATGAAGGCTGAGCTGCTCTATTTTACAGATCACAGTTTAAGTTAACAACAGGACTCCCTCTGGGTGTGTTATTTTTTGGACGCAATGTGAGCAGTGTGAAACATTCACATGACATGACAGTGGATGAACAGCAGGACCAGAGTACAAAGTGAATATTTTCACAGAGTTCATTTCGGATCAATTCAGGAAGGCCCATTCTGTTGACTGGTCCAGGGAAGCACTTTGGCAACGTAAAACCAGCAGCGACTGCATTTACAGGAAACTGTGATGCAGACACTGATGAGACAGACAGTGTCTAGCGACGCAAGGCAATGCAATGATTACCAAGATACTGAGAGACTAAAGACACTGATACAGTAGAAACCAAAGCAGATTACCTCTATTCTCAAAGGCATTCTTCACTCCACTACTACAGACTAGGCTGCAGGCTGTTTATTAGCGTGGCGTAGAAGCACACAGTAATGTCGTGTCTGCCTGGTGCGGTGTGTTAAGGATCTTCCTCGCTGTCTGAGGGCCAGACCTGTTCACAGAAAGGAGTGAGGACGTCACAGCAGCACGCAGACCTCTGGGTAGCCTGGGCCTGACACACCGCTGCTGGGAGAACCGCGAAAAACAGACAGGACGCCATGGCCTATCAGACTGGCAGAGGAAGACAGGCTCTCTTTTCCTCTCCCTCTGTTTTTCTCTCTCCCACTCGCCGCTGTTAGATCTGACAGGCCGTGTTGAGGCTGCCAGTGTCAGTGCCAGTGCTTTGGATCTCTGAAGGAGGTTAAGACCTCTAGTTACTGTGTGACACCATCACCATCACCCACACACACACCCACACACACACACACACAAACACACACACCCAGACCCACACATCCACCCCCACACACAGACCCACACACACACCCACACATACACCTACTTCAAAATCCAAAACAAGCATCCTTTAACAGCTTCAGAAACAGTACGTGTCTTTTTTTCCCCAAGAAAGAGAAGTGAAATTTCAGATCCTGGCTATTGATCAGACAGCAGCCTGCTAAGCGTTGTTCAAATGTCAGATTTTAATTTCCTCTTTTTCAAGCGGGTGCGTGAGGGAGATCAGATAGGAGCACGTTGTGACAGTCTTTTCAAGGCTCCAGAGCTGCCAGACGTTTGGTTTAGCGGCTGCGTCGTCGAGCCTTTTGTACCATAATCCTTTATTCTGCAGCAAAACCAGGAAGTGGACGCTTTCGGCTTGTTTGGCAAGAGGCAATCTATGGCTCCATTGTGTGGGTGTGAGGCGCGGCTCATGGCTGTTTAATTAGTCCCCCTACATTGCACCCCCCCCCCCCCCCCCCCCCACACACACACACCCAGTGCCATCCATTGAGTGACAGGCTGACAAAATACAGTGAGCACAATGCAAGAGGTCACACTCACAGAGACAATGGAGCCTGGAGAGTTACAAAAGCAGTCCATTAACCTACTGAAGACTCTGTGCAGCCATTCAAATCAAACCACGCTATAAGGTAAAAACTGTCTGCCCCCTTTTGTGTGTGTGTGTGTGTGTGCGCGCGCGCGCGCGCCTGTGTGAAAGAAGCCAATGTTATATACATCTGCTCTCAACCTTTATATGTTTTGTTTTTTTCAATTCATGGTGCCAGTTCGCTGGGTCGACATTTAACAGCCCGCTGGATGCCGTGGTTCTGTGTTTCTCTAATTTAGGAGTTTATTCGCCTCTTGCAGGAGCCACGGCAGCGCGCTAGCCACAGCTCTGCACGTGCATGGTATGCTCTCTATACGCACAGAGGGACAGGAGAGGGAAGGTGGGCGGGGGCAGGGAGATAAAGCTCTATCTCAGTGTTCCTCCTGCTCTAAAACACAGCAGAGTTCATTTACTCAGCAGTCTCTCTCTACCACACTCTCCGTTTTTATCTCTCTCACGCGCTCCGTATCTCATTCTCCCTCTCTTTCCCGCACTCTCTCGCTCTCTCCATCGTTCACTCAGGGTCTCCTGTCAGGCTGCAGGGGAGAGGTGGAATTGTCAGAAGTGATGGATGACTATCAACCTTCTGCTGTCTTCCTCTCCACTCCTCCGAGATTTACACAACCGCCGACTACCAGGCATGAAAACCAATCTTTCTTTATATTCCTCTCCTCTTCCGTGCTCCCCCTTTCTCTCTCTCTCTCTCTCTCTCTCCCTCAGCTATCTATCCATCTATTTCCTCCCTTGCTTCTTTCCTATTCTATTATCTTAAGCCATTTTGTCCACCGACGAAGGACTGGGAGAACATCATATATCTATGCACCCAATCAACTCAGCTCGTGTGCGGGTAGTTGTGGCGAACAGCCGGTGACATGTTTTGGACGTGGCTATAAATCGTGAGCACCTATGACAAGCCTGCTGCCCCCCCTCACCAACACCAACACCAACCCCAACCCCACCCGACCCCACCCACCCGCAGTCATCCGCAAGCTGCAACACGACGACGACGCATCTAAACGTTGTAATTATAACACCGGAAAAGGTGCCACTGTGGGCTAATTGTGCTCTCAAAATAGTAATTGCTTTATTATCATGACTATTTTGGCGAGTGTAATGATCGTTAGAAGGCATTATGTTAATGCAATTAAGCTGTTGCATTATTGTTCTAGCCCTCCTAATTGGGGCTATCTCACAGGGCACATTCCTTAAACACACGCACTGATAGATTTAAACTGTGCTTCGAGAACGAGGTAGCAAGGCAAAGGAGCCTAGATCAGGATGATACTGAAAACACACACACACACTCGCAAACACTCATGACACAAATAATAATATAACATTCTCCCTGGAGACTTTAAATGTCACCAAATGTTACCAAAATGCATGACAGAAGAAAATAAAAACAGACTGTAATGCATGATAATGAACATGAGTAGTTCAGGCGATGTGGGCACCCCCTCTCCACGTCTGCCACAAACAAGCAATAAACGAGACATAGTGGCTACTGCAGTCCAGCAAGCAGTCCCTATGCGCAGCAGAGGGGCGGGGACTGTCACCTCCGTCACCCTGACGTCAGCAGACGTCACGCACTTGTGATCTGTGGCTGTGCATGGGACGATCTCAGGTCAGTGCTTACTTCCCGGGACAGATCTTAAACAGCCCTCGCACTCCGTTACCTGCCTGTTGAACAATCTTACCCTGCCTTGACCAGACACCGGCACGTTTCCATTGATATGGTAGAGTTCATTAAATACTAATGGGATTGCTGGCGAGACCCATATTACTCCTATTGTGCTGGTGCCCGGGATTGTTTATTTATTTATTGGCTGTTGACTTGTCTGTCTATTTTAAAGTCAGCAGGGTGAGATAGAGAGTGATTACCCAACAGCCCACAGCACATCCAGCAAATTTAAACTTGAGTGAAAACTGAAGAACACCATCACAGGGGCTTAGAGTGTTCTCTTTCTATCTCTGTCTCTCTCTCACACACACACACACACACACACACGCACATGAGGTGAGATGCCTCGGCTAAATGCTTTCTGAGGTTATTTTTAACTGCTCTCTAGCTAAGTCCACTCCCTGTCAGTGGGCTAGTCTACTGGGACACCTCTGCCCAGATGGAGAGGAGGGAGGGGGGAGGGGAGAGAGAGAGCAAAAGAGAGAGGGAGAGAGAGAGAGAGAGAGAGAGAGAGAGAGAGAGAGAGAGAGAGAGAGAGAGAGAACACATGCATGAGTTTGATGGCTTGTCTCCTAACACACCAAAAATCCTCTCTTGACCTCTGAGTGACCCACGGGCACAGGTATTGCCCTTTCACTGTGCCATGCCTGCACTGCCATGTGATATTCCATTCTGCTCTGCAGAACTTCAAATCCCAGCACCCTCCAGGCCAGCAAGCAGGCAGATGGGCGGCAGAGATGGCCAACCTGGCTGTGTGGCCCGGCCAGCAGGTTAGGTCAAGTAGTTTTACTTTCCTTAAAATTCCCCACTGGTGATGTTTGAGGCAAACACAAACACATTTTACGGCAAACATGTGAGAGTCAATATGTTATTCAGCTTTTTTTCCTCAATCTGCGATAATTACAATACAGCCTCCCGGCCATAACTGACACAGCGCCAGTTCCCCCCACAGGCCAGAGAATGAGTCACAGAGAGATAAATAATGCAGCAGTATGTGTGGTCGGTATATGTGTGGTCTCTGTGTGTGTGTGTGTGTGTGTGTGTGTGTGTGGGTGTGTAGGTCCTGAGTGAGTGAATGCAGAACAGGGCTATAAATACACCTCTCCAGGACAGTTCACACACTGCTACAACCACCAGGTGTTCTCCAACGCTTCTACAGTCCACATGAATATGCAGATTCAAGGCAGAAAAAGGCAAATAAATAAAAGTGAGTGGATACGTGTGTGCGTGTTTGTGTGTGTGTGTGTGGTTGTCCGTCTGTGTGTTTATGTGCGCACGCCGAGATTTCCTGTGCTCACAGGCGCTGCTGGCTTTTCACCTCCTCCATTTTGAAGCAGGAGATGATGGATCTGGCCTTCTGTCCTGCTGCTGTTGGCCCATCAACACCAGTTGAAATGAGAAAATTGAAGTGGGGGGCTGTTATTGCCTCTGACACACGCAGTGGACGGGGGGGGGGACAGGCTGAAGGAGCAGGAGAGAAAGGGAGAGAGGGAGAGAGAGAGAGAGAGAGAGAGAGAGAGAGGGAGAGAGGGGGAGGTGAATTATGCTACAGCACTGTTACTCATGCCCATTTTCCTGTCGCTCTCCCAGGCCATATGCTTCTACAGCAGTGCATGCACCATCCGCCCAGCTCTAAATAACACGCAGGCCAATATCAGGCCAAAATAGCTGGGGGGTGGGGTGGGGGGTGGGTTATGAGCAAGCCCGAGTCAAGAGTGGCAACAACAAGGGCATCACAGGTCAGGCAGCAATGCTGCGTAGGCAGGAAATGATGTCATAGGTCAGCGGGAGCGCCACGCGGGGCCCGGCGACCTCTCGGCCCGAGCGGATCAGCAGGAGTGGTGGAGAGGTGCAGCCTGTGTGCACACCACTGCCTCTGCAGAATACCAACGGGCTGCGTGGAACCCTTTCAGCAGACTAACGACCTTATTAATTAACCAGCGGTCGACGGACTCCTTCTTCTTCTCTTTAACGCCTCCGTCGCTCGTCAGACCGTGTCTGTGGGTGTGGGTGGTTTCGCCCCCATCTGTTGCGGTGTTTGGGCATCGTGGGCTGATGATTTGAGGAGCTTTTAAAAAGGTGGGGGGGGGGGGGGGAAGGAGGGATAGAAGGGAGCACAGAGAAAGAAAGAAAGAAAGGGGGGGGGGTCGTCACCTGTGCTTGCTTGTCACCTGGGCTAGAAAAAAACAACAACACCATGGTGCCCTGGACTGCTGCTCCTCCACTGCTCCACCATCCCTAAAGCTCCACCGCCGCCCCACCGCCCCTTCAGGGCTGCTCCTGCGTAGCGAGGTGTTGGAGGCTGCTCGGGACAGCAGGGGTTTGGGCGTGTTAATGCACGTGGCAACCTTTGGAAAGTCACATTTAACGGAAAGTGATGGCTTTTCCTGCAGCTGACTGATTAGAGTCTGATGAACGCGGAAAACATCACGCCTACCATCGATTCCCGGCGCAAATGAATCAATACAGCACCAAACTGCGCACACAACAACAACAACAACAACCCCCCCCCCCCCAAATCTGTGCCCTGCATGCGACCAAACAGATCCTACAAACGCATGTCGCAGTTAGCAGGAGAGAAAGGCCTTGAAGGACGAGCCTTAAAGCTCCTCTCATTTCTACCAGGGGCAACATCCTTCTGGCTATTTCCATTTACATGAGCCAGTGTTCCTGGTGAAATCCCACTAACAGTGGAGGCTTAAAGAAGGCCCCCGTTTTCCACGCCTCTGGAGCAAACCGAAAGCCCTGGGCCAGAAAGAGCCTCCCCACAGCACTTTAAAGGGCCTTTGAAAGATGGCTGTCCAAAGATAAAGGTGCCTGTCTAACGCCACAGACCAGCAGCGGCAGTCAGCCTGTAAGGGCAGTGTGGGGTGTGCGGTCCCTTCAAACATGGCTGGAATCACTGTCCTGTTGGCTCGTGTTAAGAAGTCAAGCTGGCCTGGAAACAATGTGGTTTTGTAAATTCCCTTCCAAAAAAGTAGACCCGTGCGTGTAATCTTTGACTTTTCCTGTCATGTGAATGGGAAGGCTTGCAAGGTTAGGTCTGAGCACAGGCCGCCCAGGGATTCACATTCTCCCAAGACCAAATTCAATGTTAGACCTCACTATCGATTTCTCTATAAAAGCCAAAGCAGGCATGAGGTTGGATTACCTTCATCATATTAAGCGAGCGCTAAGAGCAGCATATGGGTTTGCTAATGGTGGTATGCTAACATGCTCCAGGGAAGGTCAGAGATAAGAGCTCTGATAACAAGAGAGAGCAGTAGAAACACATAGTAATGTCTTTAGCTCCGGGCTAACATTTTAGCATGCCAGAACCAGCCGTCAAGCTAGCCATAATCAATTTAGCGTCCGTTGCGCTAGGTAGAGAGAGTTGATAATTACAGTATTTACTTAACATTTTGAGTAAGACTGAAATATCAGCTGTAAAGACCACATCACATAAATGATCAACAGTTCATATTACTTTTAATGCCGAATACATGTTATTTTAAATGTGGCCTAGTATAAAAAATTATACTGAAACCTAACTCGCCAGATTACACACACACACACACACACACACACACACACACACACAATGTGTGCGTTCGTGTTTTTGTTTGTGTGGGAGAGGAGGTAATTTAGATGCAGGAGGAAAGCCTATAAAGATGATAGAGTGAATATCATTCCAGGAGATCAAATTAATTAATCCACCACCTGGCACAACGCAGATAAAACAAGAATGCGAGAGCAAATAGTACAGCAAACAACACGAAATGGAGTGAGGGAAAGAAAGAAAAACAACAAAGAAACAAAGACAGAAAGGAAAAGAACATTATACACGAGTTCCTAAAAAAAGAAGGGGGGGGAAATTGACATCAAAAGGTATAGTGAAATGTGAGTTGCCATAGTGACTAGAGAAGGTGTGCCAGTCACAGACATAATCACAGGAGCTGGTGAATGTAGCTGTCTGTGTTCCACAGGCGAGAAGACAGGCCTAGCACCATCAGGCTGTCTCAGACTGTTAAAGAGACTCGCCACAAAGCATCTCGAGATGCAGTCCTGGACAGCAATTATTTGGGCTGGCAAGGACAGAGAGTGCGTGTGTTTGAGGAAGCCTGAGCTTGGCCCAGCCCTGCAATGTGTGGGAAGGACAGGCATGCCTCGGCCTGACTGAGGTCCTGTCTAACACAAGTGCAGGAGTGGGACTCCCTGTAAAGAAGCCCGCTGCACACCTCAAACAGCCGAGCATGCGTGCGTGTGTGTGTGTGGTGTGTGTGTGTGTGTGTGTTGGGGTGGAGGGTACTGGTGCTGACTCCAGGAGATCAGAATGATGGGACTGGATTCACCCTATGTCAGTCTAGAGGGGATTACTACCTAGGTGACCCATTTCCCTCACTGGGCCTTTGTGTGTGTGCAGAACTGCTGAGACACAGGTCCACACATATGTACACAGGCACGTACACACACGCGCACAATCATGCACGCACGCACACACACAAACATACACACACTAGATTTCACTTGGTCAACAAAAGATAATGAGAGGATTCAGCCATTTTGTTGTGTGTATGGGCTGGAATAGGCACGGGTAGGGATCATCCTGGATTTGGCCTTGGCCACCGCTGAAACGATCAGCGCGGGTGCGGCTCGTGCATACTCAGCACACCGGAGTCAGAGTTCCCAGTCAGATCGGTCTGCTCCTCCTGCACGCCGTCTCCTTAAAGGCAACATGCGCAGGCAATATCTGCTTGCCATGTTATACACTGCGTCCTTCCGACTGTAAATAAGATCTCATTTATCTTGCAGTATCACTTAAATACTAAAGTAAACGAATTGTGGATTTGAAGAATATGAGCGAGCGAATGAACCCGCTAATGGCAATTCTGGAAACATCGTGGTTTCATTTCCATTAATGAATTAAAAGAAGCTTAGCGCTTCCCCGCCAACACACTTTACTGCGTGAAGGTCTTCTACAGAGCACGCATTTCATAGCCATTTCATAGCCATTCCAATATAACCCACAATTCCATACTTAATTCATAAATTCAATACTTAATTAAGTAAGCCTGATAAAATCATAAATACATTTGGAAAATAAATCACATTAATTTCTCGAGTATTTCAAGGTCCATTGTTTTCACATTTTTTCTAAAACCTATTTGTTTTTAAATTTAGCTTGCAGTTTTCAAGGTTATGGGTAACACACCTTGAAATTTCCATTGCATACATATTCTAATAGAATATATCTGGGGGTTGTTTCGACATTCTTTCTTTTCCTCAATAACAGAGTAAGTGTGGGAAACCAAAGCCCATTTAACAAAACACTACCCCAAGGAGACTGGCACTGAAGCAGTCTGTCAGAAAAAGTGTCACTAATTGCAATTTGAATGATGATTCTGGACCACTCCTGCAGAGTAATGCTATCAAAGCATCAAAGAGTGCAAGGCTTTAAACTTCATTCTGTACAGCTAATTCTATTCTTTACAGCTAAACGCAAACGTGCACTTAAGTGTACCATTGCCTGAATGGATACTAGCCATTCTAAATCTATTACTAGCTATGTCTTTGTATGAGCTTTGTACTTCACGTGGCTGTTTTTCTGATGTGGTCTGAGCCAAAGTCTAAACACCACCCCACCCCCTCCAAAAACCCCATTCTCTCGCAGACGGACTTGCTTCAGCACTGACATTAAACATTCTTAAAGACTTGTCTTCTAAGTTAATATTTTACCATGATGGGAATGCAAATGAAAACATGAAATTAAATATCAATATGTATATAATGCTGCTACCTTCTCTAGCTTCAAATGTGAAACCTGAGATGACATTCATTCCTCAGCTGGGCCATTCAACGGTAATGGGAAAAATAAGACTTCCCTTGATCTGTCCTTTGGCGTTCGCTTGCCGATAGCTTGGGCAGAGCGCTAGCACATCAGAGCGCCGAGCGTCCTGTATGGAGAAGGGGCGGGCAGAGAAGGGCTCAGGAGAGTTCTAGTCAAGGTGATCCAGCACCCGCTGGAGCTGAAGACCTCTGAAGAGCAGGACTAGGACCTGTGTGTGTGTGTGTGTGTGTGTGTGTGTGCGTATGTGTGGGCAGGCTTCACCTTTACGCGTCGGGAACAAAAGCAGCCAGTGAGCGGGGGCCGCGGCGTCGGACTTTAGCTTGATTAAATGGTCAGTGAGTCGGAAAAGCGCCCTGATGTGATCCGTGACCTCTGGCCAAAATCTTTTTTTATGAGAAAGATTAAATGAAAGCACCTTCAAAAGGAACCGCAGGGACAAAGTCAAGTTAGCCTCTCTGGAGGAGGACGAGGGGGAGGAGAAAACACCATCAAAGCAGGGAGGTAGGCTCCACAGTGCAGGAGAGTTATCCAGCAGAGGACAGTTATCCTCACCACAGGCTGGAGGTGCCTGATACGCCAGCTCCGCTCCTCCTAGTATTTAATACACTACAAAAACAGCACAGCCCCTACTGCGATCCTGAACTACTGGCATCTTTGGGATATTCAAATCAGCAAGGATACAGTTACTCCAACACTATATATACATGCGTACTGTATTCCGACCTGAACTGACACTGCAAATGTTTCCAGTAACACTTATCCACAAGTATCCAAAAATAGGAAACCATGACACAATTAATCAGATGCTAATCATAATCTAGCAACTGACTGAATAAATACGGCACATGTTTATTGTCAGGCATCAAATTTTAGATTGAGTCACCGTCCCTTTCAGCATTCATCATTACCAGTGAGCCAAGAATGAGTTTATGGGGAATGGAGGAAGAGTTTTGACAATTCATTTACTAATGCACAAGCGTCAACAATTTCCTTTAGTAAATCATAGTTATGAAGCAGCACACCCTTATTTACTGCTGCGCTCCAAAATTACAACAAAGGCCATCTCAGATGTGACACTACACCCTCCTGCAGTGAGTTTTCGTAGAATTCAATTAATTGTAAAGCAGCTTTAGACAAAGACAGGTAACATGGGCCTGGATCTAATAAAGTGTGGTCTTACTTATTCAATCATTTATGCCAATTGTGACTCGCGCTTGCTTTTAGTGACAAGCGCACCTCTTTTGGAAGATCTTAAAATGTTCTACTTCTGCGTATTTCTGTTCTGTGGTAAATGGTGCATAATGCATATTTTCAGAAACGAAAAAGTGGTCTTTGTTCTGTGGGATGCTGAAATGGCTACTTTCACAATTCAGCACCATTTTAATCAGTGACAATCCAATCACAGGCATTCTTATAGCAATCAGAAAGAGAAGGGCCAGGACCAAGAGAGAGTGTCAGAGAGAGAGAGAGAGAGAGAGAGAGAGAGAGAGAGAGAGAGAGAGAAAGAGCGCTACAGCATTACACACTTTCCTATCTGGCAAGCTGCAGGGACCCAAATCATGTCTCTATGAAGTCTTGATTAAAACGACTTTACAGAGTCAAATGCCGTGAGTGCACAAAACACGCAATTTATCGTTACAATTTAAGCAAAGAACACCATGCACAAGATGTCAAAGCTTTGTCAAGGGATTATGGCAAAGAATTTAGACTCTCGGAATAATCTCTCCTTATCATTCAGCATTCAAAGTAGAACAAATTGAAGTCCGACGTCAAAGCTGAGATGGTAGTTCGGAAGATCTCCGCTGGAGCTGCAGAGTGAGCAGACAGGGCACAGTGCTCTCGCCACACTGGCCTGACACTCACTCAAACGGCCAGAGGCTTGTTTCGGGTGTGCGGCCGTGGTACAGATATGCGGTAGGATGAGCTGCAGCTCTGACACACACCGGCGCCATAGTCCAAGGCTTCCATATCCAGACACTCCAGAAGGGAGTGATGGTGCCTTTGAATGTCACATGACTTTAGTTTTTGCTTTTCTCGGGCGACTGTTTGTTTCATTTTTTCCGAGCGAGCGGCAGGACAGCTGATAGGAGCCGGCTCCTGGGGAGGGAGGAGATTAGAGATCTCCCCTCTCTAGCCCTTTTTTCCTCTACCTCTGTCTGCATCAAGGTTCCCCTTCAGAGGTGCTGGGCTCTCCCGTTGGGGAAAAGAGCTAGTCTCACCACGGCAACAAGCCTGAGCCGGCCAAATTCTACACGGGGCTTTGCCAAACTCCACAGCCTCATTACTAAACCTTCCCACTGACTGTCATAGAGTGTGAGAAACCTCTTACTTGGCCGACGAAACCCTCGAATGCTATTTTCTCTCTCACTTCCTTTGTTGTCTCTCTCTGTCCTTGCTTGCTCATTTTTTCGCTCTCCCTTTCACTTTCTCTCCCTCCCTCCCTCCCTCCCTCCCTCTTCTCACTGCATGAAGGAAAAATGTGACTTTCATGGATCAGGAGAGGAGCTGACTCAAGCAGTCCAGAGCTCCAGCAAGCCACAGGGACGGTTGTCCTCCTGCGCGGCCCAGGCCTGGCTCGCTGGGCTGGGACCGGGCATGTTCGGAGCCTGCCTGCCTAGAGCTGTCATGGTCTGGAGCTTGTGCCATTATCCCTGTGACTGAGGACCGACTGATCCACCTGCTCCTGCTTTATTGAGTTGGATAAATATAATACCTCACTGCCATCCATTAGCTATTTATACCACAGACCCTAATGTGGGCTTTTTTTTTTTTTTAGGCACGCATTAGGGTTAAGAGGGCTGCACCAGATCACTATCTGTTCGGTATCTGCATCAAACTTTCCCGGACGGAGGCCAGCACGCTCTTCCAATGCGCGGCTGCAAGGCCAACGTCAAAGCCTATTAACAGATAGCGGGCCGAAGCTAGGCAGCTAGTTTGGCATCTGGAGACATTTGCGCAGGCTAAAACTAATGCAATCAGCAGAACTGTAAAAAAAAAAAGAGCTTTCAGCAGCAATGCGCAGAGCTGGTGCCTCTGGGACAGATGTTCTCATGTAGCAACGGGAAAATGTGAACCCTGGTTAAAGAGAAGGGCAGTAGGAGTAAACAGTTTGTGTCACGCAGCCTGGTTGTGTGTGTTTGTGTGTGAGCGCACGTTAGCCTGTGTGATTCATAAAGTGAAAGCTAGTTGATTTTAAACAAGGCTTTCTAGAAACATCTGCACCTGTCTGACTGCACACACAAGCCGTACTGTGAAAGATGCATATGAAAATGAATGCTCATAATAGAGCTAGGACGCAAGTGCGATTTATATCTTGACCCAGCATGCATAATGAAGCTGCTTAAATACACAGCGTTTGTGAAACCAGATGAATGAATCAGTTATAATTAGCAGAATTCCTCTTTGGAAGTTTGGGTCATGTGTGCAGACTGGCATTATGTTGCAGATGGCAGGGTTTGCCCAAACAAAGGGAAGAACAATTAGCTTAACGCTGTAGCTGTGATTAGCAAAATGTGTGTTTGCAAGCACTGCTGTCACAGCTCCCTTGGCCACCCTCCACCCGATAACATGATCTTTGTGGGCGGGATTAACTACCTGATTTTTTCCTCTGTGGCAGACACAACCAATCAAATTGGCTCTCCTCCACTCCAGGAACCCAGGATGATTTGATCCTGTACAATGGCGGCTGGGACAGGTCACCTAGGCACGAATGACGTCTTATTTACGTGTAGAGTGGCCTGACTGCTTTGTTAAAGTAACAATGATGTGATAAAATCAAATAAAAAATTGGGCTTTGATGTCATGTGAATTTGCTGAAACTGTAATGCTGCAGATTCTAATAAAGAAATTGCGTGTGTGTGTATGTGTGTGTGTGTGTGTGTGAGAGAGAGAGAGAGAGAGAGAGAGAGAGAGAGAGAGAGAGAGAGAGAAAGACAGAGAGACAGAAAGAGGAAAAATAGATAAAGAGTGAGTGACTATGTGTTCACAACAGTGAGGATGGAGACAGTGAAACTGGGGGGTGAGCCAGACCCCAGGAAGCCTCCTGATATATGAACTCAACCCAGGGCTTTCCTAATGAGATCCTCAGTGCTCCATTTCTCAGTGTGTGGAGGAAAAACAGATCCTGCTCCACAAACACCAAGTCTGTTTAGATCAGGGCTAACGCTCTGCTCGCAGCCACCCCGCGACAGCTTTCAGCAGAGCTGAAGGGCCTGTGTTTGTTTTTGTGCGTGTCAGAGGGTCAAGTTCTCTCTCGCTGTCTTCCTGGCTCTTTCTCTCTCAGTGGATTTGACAGGTAGGGAGACAGATCATCGGAGCACGACGCCTAACAGTCACCCCCTTCTCCCTCCAAATACACATGCTCAAAGCCGTTCGGCCTCCGCCTCATCTCCAGACATCTGCCTCCTTGAGGCCAAACGCTGCAGGCCTTGAGAGAGGTTCACCAACCGCTCACCGCACCAAGAAGCCTGAGCAACCCCAACCTTGTTTACTTGCCGTGACTAAAATGGGTGTCTATGTGGTCGATCATTTCTGGTGAGGCGTTTGTGCCGAGCAGGGCTGTGTGTGCGTTTGTGTTCATATACACTATATGGACAAAAGTATTGTGACACTGACACATTACACCTATAGGAGCTGTTATGAAACCCCATTCTAAATCCATAGGCATTGATTTGGAGTCGGTCTGCCCCTTTGCAGCTATAACAGCTTCACTCTTTTGTAAGGCTTTCTACAAGATTTTGGAGTGTGTCTGTGGGAATTTTTGCTCACTCATCCAGAACAGCGTTTCTGACGTCAGACACTGATGTTGGACGAGAGGGCCTGACTTGAGGTGTTCGATGGGGGTCAGGGTTCTGTGTGGGCCAGTCCAGTTCTTCCACACCAAACTCACCCAGCCATGCATTTATGGACATGGCTTTGTGCACTAGGACACACAAGGCCTACCCCCACAAAGCTGGAAGCATACAATCGTCTAAAATGTCTTGGTATGCTGAAGCATTAAGATTTCCCTCCACTCCTCCACTGGAAATAAGGGGTCTAGGCCAACCTGAAAAACAACCCCACAGCATAATCCTTCCTCTGCCAAGCTTTACACTGTGCTGTCAGGAAGGTGATGTTCTCCTGGCATTCACCAAACCCAGACTCGTTGATCAGACTGCCAGACAGAGAAGCGTGATTCATCACTCCATACGTTTCCAGGGTCCAGCGATGGCATCATTTACACCACTCCATCCGACCCTTGGCGTCGTGCTTGGCCATGGAAACCCACGCCATAAAGCTCCGAGCGCAGTTTCTGTGCTGATGTTAATGCCAGAGGAGGGGTGGAACTCTGCAGTCACTGAGTCAGCAGAGCGTTGGCGCCTCAGCACTCACCGACCATGCTCTGGAACTTTACGTGGTGGAGTCGCTGTGGTTCCTGAACACTCCCAATTGTCAATAATACACTCACATCGGATCATGGAATATGTAGGAGGGAACAAAGCTGACTTACTGCAGTGGTGGTGTCTGGTTACAGTACCACACTCGAATTTAGTGAGCTCTTTAGTACAACCCATTCTTTCACATATGCTTGATTTCATACATCTGTGGCAATGGGACTGAATGAAACACCAGAATGACTAAGATGTATGTCCCAATACTTTTGTCCATGTAGTCTCCATGGAGACGAAATATCTGCAGAAGGAACATCTGACATGTTTGACCTTGTGAGGAACATCTTGTGGCTTACAAAAACTGAAACTTTCATTTGAAAACCCAAGTCTTAAATGTTCTTTTGGTTGCTAAAGTTAAGATCATGATTTGGATTGGGTGTAGGTGTAGTGATAATTAGTTACGGTAATCATTATGTCAGTGGAAAGTCCTTACAAGGATAGTAAAAAAAGACTGTGTGTGTGTGTACCTGTGTGTCACTGCACCTGCTGTCAGTACTGGACATGAAGCTGACAGTTCGTTTATGTGGGATTAGGCTGGGAGGATTTCCACTCACTGCTGCTCCGCCGAGATGCCCTTGGACAGAGAAAGGACGTGCTCAGAGTCCTGACACAGCCACCACCGCAAGCACCACAACCCCTCCGACGCACAGCCCCCCGACGAACCACCACAACCCCCCCACCCCGACCCAGCAGAAGCTCAGAGGGAGCGGTGAGCTCGGTGGGAGTGGTGCTTAACGGCGGAGCGTTTAAAGCACAGGGGGCTCTGCCAGGGGCTTTGTGGCGCGTGACGCTCAGCAACTCTGCGTTTCATCAATCTAGCCCGCCTCCAATGGCGACAGTCCCGGAACGTGAGGCCAGCTTTAACAAGCACAGCTCCGCCGTACCTCCATACATCTCCACCCAGCGGCATGCTGCAGGGAACAGTGGAGCGGAGTGAGGGCACGTGGGGTACGTGTTTCCTTACATACCTCCGTCAGTTCTGTCTCGCTGGGACACCATGCTATTTGTTGAATTTTCTAATGCCAAAATAGTGACAGGTCCATTTCTCTCGGGTATAGAGAGATGTGACGAGAAAGAGGCAGAGAGAGAGAGAGACAGAGACAGTCAGACGCAGAGAGAGACAGTCAGAGGCAGAGAGACAGAGAGAGACAGTCAGAGGCAGA
>NC_137521.1:7007500-7022500 GCF_041902795.1 Electrophorus electricus | reverse complement strand
GCCAAGACCCTAAGTGCACGCTGCCCTCCCTCCTCCAGACGGGCGCGCCCTCTCTCGGGCCCTCCCTGGAGGCCGGGGAAATAAATATTCTCCGCCACGCTGGACTTTCTGACGGAGCTTGGCAGCAACAACGCAAGAACACACGCCTGTGTGTGCGTGCACGCGCGCACGCGTGTGTGTGTGTACGCACGCACGCATTCTTGCGTCGTGCTGTTCGGTGACGGCTCACGCCGACGGCACGTTCATCTCCACGCCTCCATTACTCACACAGTCAGACAGACTCAACATAAGGAAGCCATGCCCGTTTTGAATGGTAGGCAATAGCACGGTTTCCCAGCAGTGGCTGAGGCATGGCAGCGCGAGCCTGCACTTCAAAGCTACAAACTAAAGAGCCGTAGCGTGACCAATAAACACAGCCACCCAACGACGCTTATTACAGGTATTTGTAGTTGGTGGGTTTTTTTTTTCCCCTTTGCCAGTTTTGCACAGTCAAAACATTTTCCTGAAGGCTGCGAATAAACAGTTATGTTTTGCTTGTAAACATTTCACTGGAATGATCTGGGCCCTGGCTGCAGTAATCACCGGCCACCACAGGGGGCAGGGGCCGAAACAGCGCTGCAAGCAAAGCCAATCACACCGGCTCTGTTCCGCAGCTGATCTGTCATTCCATACTAGTCATTTTTAGCCACGGCGAGGATAAGAGAAGCTTTAGGCTGTGCTTATGTGCTTCTTATAGGATGTTGAGACATAAATCACTTTTTCTCTCTCTCTACCCCTGCTTCTCTCTGTTCCCTCCCTCCCTCTCCGTCTCTCTGCGGCTCCGAGCCAGAGAGGACGTGCGTGCACCCTGCGTGAAGGTCGTGCGTGTGCGGCGGGGCGCGGGCGGAGCCAGCAGGCCGCTTCGCTCCTCTAATCGAATCTAAACGGGAAGAGGCTTCTGAGGGAGATGTAATTTCAGAGGCCCAAAAACAGCAGCTTAAAATGCAGCTGATCGCATTAGCCTGCCATCAGCCAATAGGTTTCCTCTACTGTAACAGCGCACAATGCCCATTAGAAATGGCTTAAGCTCTGCAGACTAGTAACTCAATAGGAAAAAAAAAAATCAATCTGGTATAAGAAATAATTATACCCCCATCACACATACACACACACACACACACACACACATATACACACACACTTACTTCATCCCTGTTCTTTCCACCCACCAAACCTTTTCACGAGCACTCCTGTCTTAATAAAGTATAGATCTGACGTTAATCACTCTGCAATTTCTCCGATTGCTGGGATAATTAACATGGGAGGAGGAACTGAGCATGGAGGGGGGGAAGGGGCTCTGAGAGAGGAGAGGGAGGGGTCTGAGAGTAGAGGAGGAGGGGTCTGAGAGTGCTGGGGGAGGGGTCTGAGAGTGGAGGGGGAGGGGTCTGAGAGTAGAGGAGGAGGGGTCTGAGAGTGGAGGAGGAGGAGTCTGAGAGTAGAGGAGGAGGGGTCTGAGAGTAGAGGAGGAGGGGTCTGAGAGGGGAGGAGGAGGGGTCTGAGAGTGGAGGGGGAGGGGTCTGAGAGTAGAGGAGGAGGGGTCTGAGAGTGGAGGAGGAGGAGTCTGAGAGTAGAGGAGGAGGGGTCTGAGAGTAGAGGAGGAGGGGTCTGAGAGTAGAGGAGGAGGGGTCTGAGAGTAGAGGAGGAGGGGTCTGAGAGTGGAGGAGGAGGGTCTGAGAGTGGAGGGGGCGCTTGACGATGCGTACGTGAATTGCGGAGGACAGCGTGGCAGGTAGGGGCTGGCTGTTTAGAACATGGAGCATGATGGCAGCTTTTAGGACAGCACAGGGGAAATACAAGAGAGACAGAAAGAGAGAAAGAGGAGAAGAGAGAGAAGGAAAGATAGAGGAAGAGAGACGGGAAGGAAGAGGTACTGGAAGGGAGAGAGAGAGGGAGAGATATAGGAGAAGAAAGAGGGAGAGAGAAAGTGCATGTTCATATGTGTTTTCTTTTAGACAAAGACAAAGGGGAGATGGGAAGTCAATGTGTGTGTGTGTGTGTGTGTGTGTGTGTGTGTGTGTGTGTGTGTGTGTGTGTGTGTGTGAATTTGTCTGCGTGTGTCAGGGTGTGTGTGTGTGTGTGTGTGAGCGTGTGTATGTATGTGTCTGCGTGTGTGGGAGACAGTGAAAGAGGAAGAAGAAATATGAGGGGTGAGCATGTCAGAAGAGAAAGAGAAAGAAAGCAAGTGTGAAGCAGAGAAAGAGAGGGAGAGAGAGAGACTGTCTCACCTCTGCTGTGTGTGATCCATCAAAGCAGAGGAAAACAGAGGAATCCACCAGAGCAGAGCGCTCGGACTGCGCCAATCAACATTATGTAAAATCACCTGATGGCAAGAGGAGGAGTAATACAATGAAAAACAAATAAATCAAAAGATGGAAAAAAGGCGCCAGTCTTTCTTGTGTGTGTATGTGTATGTGTGTGTGTGTGTGTGTGTGTGTGTGTGTGTGTATGTGTGTGTGTGTGTGTTTGATTTATCAGTAAAACAACACATATATGTATGTCTGTGTGTCTGTGGGTCTGTGTGTGTATGTGCCTGTAGCATAATGATGTATTGGCATCGGTATCCTTGCAGCAGTGCCTGTTGGGGAGCGTGTGCGCCTGTGTGTGTGTGTGTGTGTGTGTATGTGTGAGTTTGCGTGTGTGTGTGTGTGTGTGTGTGTGAGTTTGCGTGTGCTGCTGTGAGGCTTCTGCTCACGAGCATCTCCATCATTCTCTGCCAGTTCCACCTGATTTCATCTAGTGCTGCTGGAACAAACAGGCAGTCGGGAGGGAGCCAGTATCAGCCTGGGAACAAGCAACCTCGGAGAGCAAGGGAGGGAGGGAGGGAGGGAGATTGGGAATGGGAATGGGAGAATAGAAGAATGGGAAGAGAGAGAGAGAGAGAGAGGGGTAGAATGGGGGTTGAGCGGGGGTGTGAGAGGGGGCTGGCGGGGGCAGAGAGAGGCGAGGGTGGGGGGGGGCTCCACCACCTGCATCTGCTGCGCCATTAGCCGGCATGGTTAAGGAAGTATGGCTGCAGCCGGGCCTGCCACAGAATGACGAAATATCCAACTGCAGTCAAGGGCAAGTGCGGGGGATGGGCCGCTCACCAGAGAGCTAGGCGGAGAGAGTCGCAGACGGAGCGGACGCACCAGGAGCAGACAGGTGTTGGAACGGCCTCTGTCTCACACACACGCTCGCAGACATGCACATGGGTGCGCACATACATAAACAACCCCACACACACTCGAGTGACTCGAGTCCAGCTTGGAGTCCACTGGAGGCGGGAACTCTGGGAAGGGGTAAAGGGGGGGAAGCACATGACGGGCGGGCAGGGGTCTGGCGACGGGCGGTGGGGCAGCAAGGCCACACATCTCCTCCGCCCAGCCCACATCACGCCACACAAACCAACTGCCGTCTCCCATCACACCCTCCCCGTCCTTACCGCTGCATACGTGGCACCAGGCGAGCTGCTATCATCAGAGCATGTGGACGTTCTGAGCCCTTTCCAGTCAGTGGATTTAATTGAGAGCCTCTGGGCAGGACGTCAGCAGACAGGACATCAGCCCCGCCATCCACCTCGAGTGCTCCGCTGAGGACCAAAAGCCGGGCCAGTCGCTCATCAGAAATCAATCAAGGGTTTGATGTCGCTGAGTGCTAATGCAGGGTTTGGACACACACCCTTAGACAAGCCTTCTCAACGGCTTGTGTCCACAAAACTACAAACCTCACCCCCTCCAAAGGCAAGACTCCGAGATCACGGTCGGCAAAACGGAGCGCGTAGCGGAGGCCCCCTGCTATTAGCAGTCACTCACCACATGGTGATTTGTTAGCTGGGTGGGCGGGGGGTGGGGCTTGGAGGCGGGGCGGGGAGGCGGGTGTGCGGGCTGCTGCAAGGGTTATTAAGACGTACCTGCGTGTGACAGGGCATCAGTAACAGCAGCGCGGGCAGGGGTGGCCCGCTGAGAGGCAGATGGCATACATGACTGGAGATCCCTGATTATGCAACATAATTAAGAGCAATCATAATTCCACAAAGTTTCCCTCGCACCCCGCCCAACACAGAGTACTGCGCGATGAAGGAGTGAGGTAGCCGCCCAGGATGCAGAGACAGAGACACATACAGGGACAGAAATACAGAGAGAGACGCGTAGAGGGACAGAAATACAGAGAGAGATGCATACAGGGACAGAGACAGCCAACAAGGTCTTTTTTTAAATTCCTGAATATGAGTACAACTGTGTTAACACTTAAAACTATTCCGTTTTGCTAATATTTACTACATACTGTCAGTCTGAAAAGGGTATTCTTGAATTTGAGAGAGCAAGCGCGAGAGAGAGAGAGAGAGAGAGAGAGAGAGAGAGAGAGAGAGCGCGAGAGAGGGAGAGAGGCCAGTAATGATGGTAATCCGGCACTGGACAGCTGTCACGGGTGAGGCTGCCTATGGAACTGAGGCCCAGAGTTCTGCACTCTCTCCTAGCCCTTCAGAGCATGGCAGCTGCCAGAGTTAAACGTCTCCTCCTTCATTCCACAGCCTCATGTACACACCACTACACACACACACACACACACACACACAGAGGCATAAAACAGGATCAGTGCAAAAGCAGCTGTTTACAGCAAAGGAATTCACCACAGGCAGCTGGGAGTGAGTGAGTGAAGGCAAATGCAATGGGATTTTACTCAAGGTTGGCTGCAGTGTAGCGTACAACTGCGAAAATGAAGTTAAATTGGTGTTACTCTAGCAAATATATCAAAAGCCTGTAAGATCGCAGTATAATGAGGACAGCAGTTCACCTGTATATATGTGTGTGTGTGTGTGTGCGCACGCACGTGAGTGGTTATATCATATGATTCCTTATATAGAGAAAACACAGTCATACCGGATGACGACCTTGTATTGCCGTCTTGTGTGGACAGCAGTGATGGGAAAGCAGGTAGTGTGTGTGTGTGTGTGTGTGTGTGTGTGTGTGTGTGTGTGTGTGTGTGTGTGTGTGTATGTGTGTGTGCGTGTGCATCTTGGATAATAGACTATTGGGATTAAATATTGGCTGGTACTTCATTTGGAGGGCAGTGGACTGGCCTGTAATGAATCACACTCAAGGCTCCTCTCTCTCTTTCTCCCTCTTCCCCTATAATTTCTCTCTTTCGCACCACAGGCTTATAAACTCAGCTCGACCACCAGCGCCCACTGTCACTTACATTTACAAACAGGCTTAATTAACTCTTATTTCAATCAACTTCATGGCTATTTCTAGCCAGGCATCATGCTCTTCGCCTATCTACTCCCCACAGACCAGCAATTTCACACCGTCACCACCGGCTTCTGCTTCGGGGGGAGCAGAAAAGTTTTCTTCTCTTCCCTAAGTATACCAATCGGCTAAATGATCAAGTCACTTTTCCTTCCACGGGTGCTGTATCGTACGGGTGCAGGTGACGCTCTGCTGATACATTAGCATACCCACACTGATGACAGTGGAATCGTGTTGACTTGCGCTACAATGGAGCTGATTAGTTCTGGCAGGGTAAAAAAAATATATATATATATGAGCATTGTAATCAAGGTGGAAACGCTGGAGCTATTTTTCCCTGTCCCGTTCAGGGCTAACCAGAGGGCTCACTCTCCTGCCAGCAGGAACACCTTCTAATGGGGATGGTGAAACAGAGCGGGTGCTGTCAGGACTTTGCCCATGCACAGCTGCGCGGGCCAAGGTGTCAGGTGCCAGAATGGTGTTAGATGCAGGATCTCTGCATCAAGATCGGGGTGCTTACATGCCCAGACACCAATGCACTGGGAGACCCAACAAGGATCAGAGGCTTGCAGGTGTATGCAGGAGGATTTCTGTGGGCTCACAGGTCTCTGTCTACAGCGAACCTCTGATGCGGCGCGAGGAAAAAAAAATCTGAGTCCGAAAAACAGCTGCCATCCCGCCAGGCTTACAGGAGATGCAGCAGCGTCTCACGCATCCGGGATATGTGAACGTGCAAACGCCAGGCAGTGCAGCAAGCACTTAGTACCCCACTCAGCAGCAGTCAGCATGAGGTCAGCAGGCCCTTCCTCTTGCTCCTTCCCTGGGCTGGACATAAAACCTCATTCCCAACGTTCATTTAAGGTAAGTAGCACTAACTGAAGCACTCTTGTCAGCTTCTGGCATGGTTTGTCCCGCTGTCTCCAGGGCACCACAGAGAGAGCAACAGCTGGGGGGGGTGTATGACACGCCCCCGAGATGACGCCTGTGCAACTTTGCGACTTCTGATGGAGTCGGCTCGACCTTGCCTAACACCCCCGCGATACGCACCAGCATGCGCTCCGCCAGGGTCTGCCTGATGCCAGATTAGATAGCCACGCCCATATCAGCACTTGTCATCTCCGTCGCTCGCTGAGCGCACTTCTAACGGCTTGGGAGGTGACCTTCCACAGAGCCGGGAAAAACGGACAGGGCTTCAGGACGGGCGGAGCGATCTCATCTCAGGCCCCTCCCCCACCAGGGAGACGCGCTGGCAGGCAGAGCCAATCTCTGAGTGCTGCCGAAGGGGACAGCAGATTTTAAAGGCATTTTACCCTGGGATTGGATTCCAATACAGCTTGCCTATCAGTACGCGTGGGAGTTAATGCTCCACAGTAAGCCTTTATTTAATGACTGATTTAACATCAGGTCTGAACACATGAGAGAAGCAAAAAAGTTCACAAAAGTTCACAAAACACAACCTGCCATAGATGAATGTGAAGAAATCCAGCACCAGTCAGAATTTTAAACATTTTATTGCAAAGGGAATAAAATGTGAGCAAGAAAAAAGATGTGCCCAAGCAAAATTTCCTAGAAATAAAGCATGGGCATGGGCATGAGCATGGGTATGGGTATGAGTATAGGTATGGGTATAGGTATGAGTATGGGTATGGATATAGGTATGGGTATAGGTATGAGTATGGGTATAGGTATGAGTATGGGTATGAGTATGAGTATGAGTATGGGTATGGGTATAGGTATGAGTATGGGTATGGGTATAGGTATGAGTATGGGTATGGATATAGGTATGGGTATAGGTATGAGTATGGGTATAGGTATGAGTATGGGTATAGGTATGAGTATGGGTATGGATATAGGTATGGGTATAGGTATGAGTATGGGTATAGGTATGAGTATGGGTATGAGTATGAGTATGAGTATGGGTATGGGTATAGGTATGAGTACGGGTATGAGTATGGGTATGAGTATGGGTATGGGTATAGGTATGAGTACGGGTATGAGTATGGGTATGCGTATGGGTATGGGTATAGGTATGGTATAGGTATGAGTATGGGTATGGGTATAGGTATGAGTATGGGTATGAGTATGGGTATAGGTATGGGTATGGGTATAGGTATGGGTATAGGTATGGGTATGGGCATGAGCATGGATATGAGTATAGGTATGGGTATGGGTATAGGCATGACCATGGGAATGGGCAGATTCTTCATGGCTTTTATGCATGTAGTTATACATAACGTCTATCAAATACACTGAAAAGCCTGTTATTACTGAAGAAATGTTTAAGAAAAACTTAATGAGGTATTTATAAGTAGCGATATTTCAAACATTTCAAATACGTTTAATATATGTTTAATATTTAGCCTTCAGTTCTGCAGAAAGCACGATTCTGTAGTTGGATTCTTATTCAAACTCTTGTCCATCATAAACGGTGCAGCACTGGTCTTCTCCCTAATAGCCTCTTATTCAAACTATCCGTTCCATCTGAAACATCAAATTTTATATGAACAAAAAGCCATCTTCAGCTTCATGAATGATGCAATATGTTTATTTGAAATGATAAGAAACAGAAATCCAATCAGTGTTTCAGATGGCAGACGCTTCGTGACGAGCCAAATGCATGTGCTGTGTTACGCAGCTGGGGCGGTGTTGATCGGTGCTGCCAGGTTCCATTTGGACTCTTTGCCGTGATTCTAGTCGCTCCGTGTCACTGGCCTGCAGGAGTTTACAGGAGAGTACAAATATGCCTATGGACCTTTTTTAGACGATGATCTAAACTATAAAACTGCATGTAGCATCAAATGAAAATAAGCAAAGAGCTTCAGATCTGTTACCTGCTGTAGCATCTGTCACCAAGGTAAATGATAAAGAGATTAAAATATCTTCTGGTGCACAGAATTAAAATAAAGACTGCAGATTGGCTGAAAAATGACTGTGAACTGCTGCTGTGTTGTGTCTGAATGAGCTGAGCAGGGATTCTTCTGGCTGGCAGCAGACCAACCAAAAGCTCCATGTGAACGGCCTATTTTATTTTAAAAACTGTCGGTTTCTCTGAAAGGAGCTTTCGTGTATACAGGACGGAAGCCGGCCTTCAGTCTGAGTGAGAGAGAAGGGCTGGGTGTTGGTTAAGCTGCAGCTCTTTAAGAGGTGAGCTCAGGGGCAGGACATTTCTGGGGGTCTGGAGATGAGGATGACAGCAACCCCTCAGTCCGCTCAGCCCATCAGTCGTGCAGCGAAGTCATTGATCAGTCTGACAAATTTCATCGTTGCCTTTTCTGACTGCCAGGATCAATGAAGCAGCAGTCACATTCCCAGTCTGACATGCCAAGGAAGATCTTTCTGTGTGTGTGTGTGTGTGTGTGTGTGTGTGTGTGTGTGTGTGTGTGTGTGTGTGTGTGTGTGTGTGTGTGTGTGTGTGTGTGTGTGTGTGTGTGCGTGCACTCACGCAACACATTGACTCGGGAGGATAAAGAGTAAAGGAACAGATACTAGCAACATGGAGCAGCAGTGTGAAAGTCAGGCAGGCGGGGTGGGAGCGGTCACGGGAATGAAACCCCGGAGCAGCGTTTTGGGTAAACAAGCCCAGTGCTGAAGTACAGCATCACAAAGAAGGCCAGGGCCTGCAGCAGTGCAGCAGCTCCATGAGGAGCGAGCCGGCTGCGGCGCTAAGAACACGGGGAGAGGGCCAATTAGGTGCTTCCGTAGCCATGATCAGAGAGCGGGGGGGGTGTAATAGGGCTGTGTGTGAGGCCGCATGCACCTGAGCGCTCCCACACGCCTTTTATCTTTTATTCTTTTATCTTCCAGCGCTGCTTACCCAGGCCTTGCGGTTCCACGCAGGTGTCTGCCGGCCCCGTGGTCCCCCGACACATGTCCCTCAGCAGCACCCCCCATCTGCACCATCCCCCAAACGCACAGTGAAGCAGCACCACTTCTCCGCACTGCCCCCCACCCACGCCACACAGCAGCACCGCCCGTCTGAAATATCCCCACCGACACCACGCAGCAGCACCACACGTCTGCACCGCGACCCGCCCACGCCATGTGGCAGCGCCGCCCGTCTGCCACACCCCTCACCGACACCACGTAGCAGCACCATCCGTCTGCGCTGCGACCTGCCCGCACCGCACGGCGGAGCCACCCGTCTGAATCGTTCCCATCCTGCCTGCGCTTATGCTAAATAAGGCTCTTAGCACAGATATTACAGTCCTCTCCATATGGAGCGCACAATCTAAATCTAAACAAAACAGGCGTGTAAATCAGGAGCGGGGATGGGGAAGGAGGAGGCGCTGTAAGTGGCAGGAGCGAATCAGAGAGGTGGGGGGGGCCAGTCGCCCGTCCACCGCGGGTGCCTGACGGTGTGCCGTGGGCCCTGAGCTTCATTGGAGTTGACGTGGAGCTGATTTTGGTGAGACTCGGCTCATTCCAGAAGCAGCTGCTCGCGAAAACTAACACGTCTATTTCAGAGACGGGATTCTCACCTACACTCCTTTATCTCCCGCTAATTAGCATGGCTGCTAATGAGAACTCTGCCACACACGCCATGCACATGCATCCCATCGTCCTCATGCACAGGTTGCATGTGAGAGCGAAGAGGAACTATCTATAATGTTCAAAAACTTACACAGAGAGAAAACTAATTAACTTTGCTAGACTCATAAAATATAGTTGGGTACTCACCCAGCACAGATTATTTTTAATTAATCTGGTATGAAATGGAATGAGCAAGTCAAAGAAAAGCTGGACTTTGCAGATACCGCTTCCTAAACATCAGACATAACGCTGACATGCTTTAGCAGCACAAAATACACCATTAAATTCACACCAAATATTCAAAACAAAGCAAACAAATTACGGGATTACCACATTTAGGTGTTGGACGAGGTGAGTGTTTGCACACTCGTGTTTGTGAGTGTATATATTTTGGCGCTTACAATGTTTGACATTAGGGTATGGCAGTGGTGACAGTGAGATGGTTTTGGGTAAGAGATTGTGTGTGTGTGTGTGTGTGTGTGTGTGTGTGTGTGTGTGTGTGTGTGTGTGTGTGTGTGTGTGTGTGTGGAAAAGAGACAGTAAAAGACCTCAGTTTGGTCACTTGATTGGCAGGGTCACGTTGCACCTGTCTGACTGTCAGTCATCCAGTACCCCAGCCATCTTTAATATTCTGCAACCCTTAACACACCCAGCACACCCATCTACTGCTCCTTCCCCCAAGTGTGAGAAGGTGTTATACCCGTCAAACAATCGTCAAATTTAGCAAAACAAGGACAGAAAAACAGGGTGCCAATGAATTCTGATATCAACCAGCACAGGGCTGAAGTGTCCAGGCCCTTTGGTGAAGGACAATTCCAACTGTACCAGTGAACCATATAACCCAAGTCACATGATACAAAATCAGATTCCAGCATGAGTTCTGGGCAGAGACTTCAGAATGGGGAGGGAACTGTGTAAGTAGAAACATGGCATCAGACAGAGAAACTGTGCGTAAGTCTGTGACCCACGGGAGGTAGCACAGAGAGGATAGGCCACATGCTTACTTTAGAGCCAGGCCTTTTTATCATGCCTCCACTGTTCTTTTGTAAAGTGAGAAGATTGCTTTATGAAAGCACAAGGTTAGAGCAAAGACATAATAAACACTCTTACTTTCATCCCACTCCAGGAAAAAGAGTTTTTTCTAAAAAGGAACTTTTTCAGAAACAGGGTTAGGCATTATACAGGCAGCCCCTAACACTAAACCTAACACTAACCCTAATACTAACCCTAACCCTCACACTGACCTTAATACTAACCACTAACCCCTAACACTAACCCCTAACCCTAACACTAATCCTAATACTAACCTTAACCCTAATACTAACCCTAACCCTAACACTAACCCCTAACCCTAAAACCTAATCTTAACCCTAACCCTAACACTAACCCTAATCCTAACCTAACACTAACCCTAACACTTACCCTAACACTTACCCTAACCCTAACAATTACCGTAACCCTAACCCTTACCGTAACCCTAACACTTACACTAACACTTACCGTAACCTAACCCTAACACTTACCGTAACCCTAACACTAACCCTAACACTTACACTAACACTTACCCTAACTCTTTCTGTAGCAGCATACCTTAAATAGTTGTAAACTGGCCCGTCAACCAGTGAAGAACTGTAGCTTGGGCGAAAAGAATTTACAGCACCTGACAGTGAAATTTCCAAAATCTCAAAGGCACATTTTGTCAGTGTGAGAAGTGCTTCACTGCAGCCCTGCTGATCAGGACCCTGCTGTTCCGTTGGGGGGGGGGGGGGGGGGGGGGAGGAGCTGCGTCACCAGACTGTAACCACACTCCGCCGTCCCAGCATCACGCACACGGCAGGAGAATCACGGTGTTCCGCAGCACACTAGCTGGAGGTTGAGAGGCGCTGGAAGCGAGGTGCAAGGCCTCTCGTTCCCGGCCCCCCACCACCCTAAAGCCCCCCCCCCCCCCTGTCGTCAAGCGCTCAGTGAGAGCCACGGCGGCGAGCGAGGCAAGGCCAGACTGAAATATCAGCCGCTTTAATCACTGCTGCATGCTGTTCCCTTTATTAAGGCGCTGGCGGGCAGAATACTCCTGCCGAGGACTCTCCAGTGTTCTGCTGAATCAGAGTCCTCTCCTTTTTGTTATCTGTCACTTTTTCAAAGACAAGAGTTGTGAGTCATTAAAAACACGCACTGGCGCACGCATACACGCGTGCATGCACACATACACACACACAAATGTTCGGTGTGCCATTCTTGGAGGGAAAAATAAATAAATAAAGGAAGATATTCAATTTAGATAAAGCCCAGGACCTGAATTCACACTTGGACATGAGACAATGCTCCATTTGCCCCAGCAGTCTTTAAAAGAACATGCTATAGTGGGAGACTGACTGACAGCGCAGGAGTGGAAATTTCCAATTATGGATCTGAAGGAAGAGGCACACTGAGAGAGCCAGGCAGAAAGGGACCTGAAGCGTTGTGATGCACTTAGAGGTGCCGTGAAGCACAGTGGGGAGCTATGAGGCATTATGAGGCACTGTGAGATGCTGTGAGGCACTGTGAGATGCTATGAGGTGCTGTGAGGCAGTGTGAGACGCTGTGAGGCACTGGGGTGCACAGAGAGGCATTGGGAATTACTGTGAGGCACTGTGGTGCTCTGCAAGGTCCTATGAGGCATTGTTAGGTGCTGTGAGGCAATGTGGGTGCCTATGAGGCGCTGTCAAGCATTCTGGTGCTCTGTGAGGCTCTGTGAAGCACTGCGAGGCACTGTAATGTGCTGTGAGGCACTGTGAGGCACTATATTGTGCTATGAGGCTCTGCAATGTGCTATGAGGCTCTGCAATGTGCTATGAGGCTCTGCAATGTGCTGTGAGGCTCTGCAATGTGCTGTGAGGCTCTGCAATGCGCTGTGAGGCTCTGTAATGTACTGTGAGGCTCTGTAATGTGCTGTGAGGCTCTGTAATGTACTGTGAGGCTCTGTAATGTACTGTGAGGCTCTGTAATGTGCTGTGAGGCTCTGCAATGTGCTGTGAGGCTCTGTAATGTACTGTGAGGCTCTGTAATGTGCTGTGAGGCTCTGTAATGTACTGTGAGGCTCTGTAATGTGCTGTGAGGCTCTGCAATGTGCTGTGAGGCTCTGTAATGTACTGTGAGGCTCTGTAATGTACTGTGAGGCTCTGTGAGGTGCTCTGGAGTTGTCTGCTGCCACTTGCTTTACTTACTTTGAAAGTTTGGACATAGCGGGAACTCATGAGGCATGACAAGGTAAACAACAAAAGCTGAACATGTCAAAAATAGAAGGAAAAGGGGAGAGAGAGACAGAGATGAAGGAAGAGAAAAGGAATGAGGCTGCAGTATTTAATTACTTTTCTTCCCTGTCAGATGTTGCCAACAATAATAATTAGAGAGGTTACTCAATCTGGTCTCTGATATTAAACAATACAGTGCCAAAATCAATGAGACAAGGAATAAAGACAGTGGCATTATTAGTTTTGCAAAGGCATACTTGTGGGGAAAAAATTCCACACAGTGTAACTATTCCTTCAGGACAGAGAACAAACACGGTCTGAGTGTCTGCCTCTCTAACTGTCTTTAGTGATGTGATTGTGCAGAGGCACCGAGGCAGAGATGAATTTGGCCAAACTGGGTATAGCTTGAGCTGACTATTTCTACCCGGCTTGTCTTGGCACAGGGAGGGAGGCACTCAGGCTCCGGCAGCTGGCCGGCCTTGCTGGCACGGCGGGTTGTTACAGCGGCTCTGACCGACAGAGCTTGGAACGGCACCCAAGGCCTGCGCCAAGCTAAGTGTCTGCACAGGGAGGAGCGGAGGGTGGAGCGGAGAGAGGAGCGGAGGGAGGAGCGGAGAGAGGAGCGGAGGGAGGAGCGGAGAGAGGAGCAGAGGGAGGAGCAAAGAGAGGAGCGGAGGGCGGAGCGGAGGCAAACGCGGCGGCTGGCATGCTTGTGGCATGCCGCCTGTGCACCTTTCAAGTGCAGTGCACGCCTAGTCTCTCCCCTAGCAAACCTGTCACTGAGGGAGAGGCAGTCAGGGGGCATGATGAAGGGGTGAGATGGCTAAGAGAGAGAGGAGAGAGAGAGAGAGAGAGAGAGAGAGAGAGAGAGAGAGAGAGGAGAGGAGAGAGAGAGAGAGAGGGGTCCTTGAGGCCTGTTCACTTAAAGGACATAGTGTGACTGTAGCACAAACAAGGCAATTTCTCTCTTTCTCCCTCTATCTCTCTTTCTCTAGCACTTCTCTCTGAACCGCAACTCAGGCCCATCACTGTAGCAAGGATCCTTTGACAGGGAAATGATCTCAATTTCATGTCATTTATACAGAAATCAGCTGAATGCTTTTTTTTTTTGTTGCCAGAATACAGAGGAGCTGTTTTCAGGACCAAGGACAGCTCATTGCAACGTGTCCATATACATATATATTTATTACATAGTTATATATATTAGTACCAGTCTCAAGCTTCACTTTTACAATCTCACTTTCATTCCTTTTTGTTTTTGTTCTTTGGTGGAATTCGTGTCTCATAAATTGTGCAATATCACATAAATAACAAAAAAGGCTTTTTTTTTTTTTAACTGCAAGCCTTTTCAGGACCAAGGACAGCTCCCTGCAGTACGCCCCGTGAGTGTCAGCTGCAAGCTCCAGTTTTACGATCTTACTTTCATTTCTTCTTGTTTTTCATCTATCAACGAAATGTGTATATGCTCAATTGTGCCATATCATATAAGTAAAAGGAGCAGCAGAACGCCACTTTTTTCCTCGTGCGCACAATAGCGAGTGGAGAAAGTGTATACTGAGTCATCGGGAGTCAAACAAGGCAGCACAGTACTTCACTGAAGTAGTAAAGACAATCCGCTCCATTCAGTGGCTCAGCTGAGAGTGAGGGAGCAGAGGAACGAGGAGCAGCATCCGGAAAAGAGCCCAGCACAGGGAATGCCAAGGCAGGATGAGGAGGAGGGTGAGGATGAAAAGAGGGAAAGTGCAGGGAGAGAGAGGATCAGGGAGCAAGGGGGAGAGAGAGAGGATCCGGGGGGGGGGGTGGTCTGGCAGCCTGACAAAAGGAGGGGCAGTGGTTGCTCAGTAGTTAGTCGACTTGTAATTGGAAGGTTCAAGCCCCACCGCCGCCAGGTTGGCACTGTTGGGCCCCTGAGCAAGACCCTTAACCCTCAACTGCTCAAGTTGTGTTCAGTCAGAATTGTAAGTCGCTTTGGA
>NC_137521.1:6905000-7002500 GCF_041902795.1 Electrophorus electricus | reverse complement strand
GCAAATTACCCTGCCGGCTTTTACACCCAGGAAAGTGTAGCAACTGTAATATTCTTCAAAATACGGCCGTGCGCACAGTAGCTGGCGGCTACACTAAAATGAACCCTGGTGTAATTTATGAATATATTAAAATGACCTGTATGCGAACACCATTAAGTCCGGGAAACCTGCTGCCACACACGAATGCACATATCTCTGGCTCCAACGTGATTTGCAAACGTTAATTGTGAGGCGGGAATTAGTTAGCCGGTTTAGAAATTGTTCGTTAACGCCCGGGAAAGTGCGATAAGCTTGAGCTGAGATTGAACTGACCTTTTCTTTTTGCCAGAGAGAACGGGGGAAACACACAAACGCCTCTAGACGAGAGGCCGGTGACTTCCTGTGTCTGTGTGCGCGCGTGGGCGCTCAAAGACGTCCGCACAGACATTAGCCAGAGAGAAGTGAGACGGCAGGCGTTTTCCCCTCCTCGTATCATAAAGCTATTAAGTTGCTATCAGCTTCGCTGCAGCCGCGCTTGCTTGTGATATATAGACACATTTCCCTTCTAGCCACAGCTCTGTGTCGAGGTGGGGGTGTCTCCCCCTCAGACGGCTTATCGCGCACACCTTATCTCCCACAGACAGTTAGTTAAGAACAGAAAGTAGCCACAGGTGATCCAGCCTGTGAGATGGGGAGTTGGGGTCTGAACCAAAGCCCCTGGGCCTGTGACTGGCCCCTACAGCCGGATTCCTAGCGCTGCTCGGTGATGAGAGGCGGTCAGCTGCTGTCTTGCGAGCGCGACTTCACACTGCCATGCAGGGGCGACACGACAGCTAATTTTGTTAGCAGAAAACAAAACTTTGTTGAATGAAATCTTCCCATAAATGGGGGACTTTTTATAATGGAACACAAATTAGTAAGCATAAAGAAAGCAATAAAAGAAAAAAAAAATTAAAATCTGCCAAAGCAAAGAGCCACTACGTGCCAAATAATGACATAAATTAATAAGTAGTCCACTGCAACACTTCTGAAATACTGCTCAAATGCAGAATGTTTTCATTAGATCTGCTGGGCATTTGCTGTAAGAGCACAAACTGTGTCTGGACCTTGCAAGTTTCTCCACCACGTGCTGGCTCCCATGGACTGCATTTTTTAGAAAAATAAAACATTATCCATTATGTCTACAAATATATCCATGGGGTAAATTCAACTCAAAATACAACAAACATTTTCCTTTTTTTATCTAGGCAAGATGAAAGCACAAGCACTGTCTGGTGAACACTGGTGAAGGCATGAACATGGCCAGTGCCTTGAGAGTTTATCTTCGACCTTGAGGCAAGTGTGGTTGGAGGGATTTCCTGGGAACTTGGAGGCAACAGAGACAAAGATGGAGGAGGTGAGGGGGCTACGAGCTGAAAAAGTCAAATAAGAAGAAAAGAGGAACGTGAACAGGAAGACAGCGGGAATACAGGGGTACGGGGCCCAGGGGGAGAATGAGAGAGAATGTCAGAGGGCTGCAACGGGAGAGTTGCTGCAATCGGCTGATTTATTTTGCGCATATCTGTAAAGAAGCTTCCATCTGGCAGAGCACAAAACCATCAACACTGTAATTAAAATGCAATTACCACCTCTCTGCTCCCCCAACCACACTGTAATCCCAGAGAAGTCATTCCATCTGTGTGTGTGCGGTGTGTGTGTGTGTGTGTGTGTGTGTGTGTGTGTCTCGCTCCCTCTCACAAACTCACTCACACAAGGCCACTCGCACCTAATCTCCTATACATCCCCTTCTTTCCTCAATGTGTTTAAAGGCTGAATGCGAGAAGATGAGCCTCCACTCGCCACCGTCGCCTTCCTCTCGCGCGAACACAGAGAGATCCGTCCACGGCCGCACACGGCAGGGCAAGCCAGCCTTTCTGCCCTACGCCCTGTGAGTCGGTATGATGAATGGCTGAATGTCTCCCAGCCAAATAACATCCATGTGTTTAAGGGAACGTATGGCAGCTAATACCTCGGCCTGGGTTTCCAGTGCGCGCCTCTGTGTAGTCAAATATCAGTGCTGCTTGCAGAGCTTCTGTTCTTGCCAATGTAAAGTTCATGTGAATCATAAAAAAAAATAAAGAATCTGGTTCAGCGTATAATAACAAGTTTGAAGATTTTCATATTTTCATGCCAAGAAGCAACAGGGTTGGTCCATCCAATAAAACTAATATTGTTAAATGCCCAACCAAATTAAAACTAAAATCTTGCGAGTAATATTTAGAGTTTTTAATTATTCATTTAGACCTAATGTAATTATATATTTACCTGTGTGTGCATAACCTGTGAGAGAGAAAGTGTGCATGTGAGTGTGTGTGTGCGTGCAGGTGTTTAATAAACAACTGTGTGGATGATTGGAGACAGTGAGTAAGACAGGCTGTATGTGTACGTGGTTGTGTGTGCATGTGTGTGTTTAACTGTATTTAAAGTTGTATAGAACAGTGGAGAGTATTGAGCTGTCCCCTTAGATATAAAAGCTTAATTACTTCTGACTAAATCTGTAATTAAAATATATCCCAGCAGCAGTCCTACCTGTCTTAGCAGGAGAGAGTGCAGTGGGACCATACTGAATGTCACTGATAAATCACACACACATACACACACACACACACACACACACGCACACACTCTGAACAGGAACAGGGGAATGAGAAAGAGATTAGAGGAGGAGAGCGCAAGCATGGGGGAAACAGAGAGACAAAGAAGATAAAGATAGAAGGAAGTAGTGTCAGCAGGAACAGAGCGAAGCTAGAAGGTCGCCTGAGAAATGAGAGAACTTGTAAAGAACAGGGTGAGAAACAGTTACACATCTCCCACTCTTCCAAATGGCAGAATGTTCCAGTTATGCAGCCCATAAAACTCTAACACAGAGCCTACTTACCACTGCTAAGAGTTAAAATACATAATTAGAAAGAAATTATAACTCAACAAGATGGAACATGTAGTGGTTACTGTCTGTTTAAAACAGACATTAACCACTACTTAAAGGTAGCCACAGGAATTCATGAAATCTGAGGAAGTTAGATCATAGCTAACTCTACTTAATCTTAAACATTTCTATAAAAATGTATAAAATATGTGATGTCTAAAATATTTCTCAGCATCTTGATTTTATAGATAACAGGTTCAGTGTGATTTAAGCACCAAGCGACATGGAAAAACGTACTAATAAACCACAAAAGCAACTTGTATGAGAGGTTCATACAAGGGTTCACGGCATTAGATGCCATCCAGGGAGGGTGAGGCACTCTTGCAGTGCCTGTCAGGCAAAACAAATACATTGGGAGAGCAGACTGCAATTTCCATTTGGCTGGGCCTGGAGCAGAGAAGGGGGTTGGAGACAGGGTGCAGTCATGGGGGTTAAGCACGAGCAGCGTGGCGATGGTGGGAATGCACACGGATTGTGAGCTCTGCTGTGCATGGTTGGAATGCCCAGGGTTGAGGCAGAGAGGCAGCTCCGGTTGAGGCAAAGAGGCAGCTTTGGGTTGAGCCAGAGAGGCAGCTCAGGCTTGAGGCAGAGAGGCCAAGCGCTGACAGTGCGCTAAATTGAGTAATGGGGCGGCAGCATTTCAACAAGCTCTTAATGAGAAGTGAGAAAGTCATCACACTGCAGGGTTCAGGGGTGAAAAATAGCCCACATTAGCACCCCCTGCATGCTCAGAGCAGCACTACACTTCTAATCCATCAACAACAACAAAAAAAAGGGGGTGGGGCGGGTTGATGGCTAGAAGGTGGGGGAGCTAGTGAAACAGCTTTGGGTGATGATGCTAAAGTCATGGTCCCTAGTCTGTGTTCCAGGGTGCTGTAGTGCTACAGACAGCCATGTATGAGCTCTCCTGTAGCATCGCCCAGGCACTACAGCCCCGTGAAGGAGCAGGGGCCTCTCAGCCAGTGGTGTGTAAATAAAGCCCCAGCAAACAGCCTTCCACTGTTTTCTACTGGTCCGTGGTCCTGCAGACGCAGAACGTCCTTAGCTCAGCTCTGCCTGTTGCAGCACACCAAAGGAGAGGTGAGCTCTCCCGAGTGATAAACATCTCCATCCCAGTTCCTTTTAGATTCTGATTTGGAGTGGCCGCTGAATGCATGAAAGGAGAGCGTTGCGAGGAAAGACCCTCTTGACTTTGGCCAATTTCGTGGAGACAGCAGTGTGCTGGAGGCCCTGGCTGATTAGCGTGTTGATTAGGGCTGGAGAGTGCTGGCTCCCCCAGTCCCATCCTCTGAGAGCGTAATGATGGAAGCCAAAGTCCCCCACGCTGGAACGCCTTATCAACCGCGCTAACAAGCTGGAGCTGAACTTTGCTGTGGCTGGCAAGTCGAGCGGTTCCTGCCCTAAAATAGCACTACAGGGACTGGCAGGCCACAAATACGCCGCAGCGTCGCAATTTATTCCTGTTCAACCTGATGCAGAATCAACTACTCCGACTGTGTCGCTGTACAGCAGTGTGGCAGAAAATGATGCCGTCTGTCATTACCGTGAGCCGTTCTTACGGCTACATTCACTGGAGTGCACTTGCTGAATGCCCCCTGCCTCTACTGTGCATAGACACTCTCCGCGCTAGTCCCATAGCAAAATTAACAATCGCCCACAGCTCTAACATTTTAACGGGAGAATAACTCACATTGGATGAAGTGGCTGACAGTGAGAGTAGAGACACTAAAGAGATGGAAATGGAACCAGGCTTGAAGTGATCACTCGGGTTCAGGTAGAGCTGTGGCTATCGCCACCCCCATTCATCAGCCCTGAGCCGCTCCGCCCCCGATTAAAAGGGCTTTTAAGTGTGTGGTCAGGCCGGAGACCTCCCCGCCCCATTGTGCACGTCACCACACCTCCTCCACTCATGGCAGCACCCAGCCACACTCAATGCTGCGGCCATGTTCATCATTCTTATTAGCCCATACTTCCAGGAGCCGACGGTGGGACGCAACCGGGCTGCAGTCTTTGGGACTCTAAGGAGCTTTCTCGGGGAGCTGGACTTAAATCCGAGTTGTTTGCTTGCCGGCAGTTTTAATTTTGATTGCATCATATTTCTCACATCTTAATCCAAAGTACTTTCTGTAAGTTATGCACTCGCAAAGTAAAAAGAGACGGTTTGGAGTATCTCACTACCGAACCCAGTCCAACATAAACATACACAGAGTCATGTATTTTAGGTAATTCAGGCAAATAGGCCATTTTTTTAAGTATATCAGTATATCAGGACTTTATTTCCAATAAAGTAGTACTATTTTCCCATGGCAATTACAACCATGCCTGAAAAGCTGGTGTCCTACCAATAAGATGAAAGCATAAAGCATGACTCTGAGCCAAATATCATGTACGTTGTTTCAAACAGATCGGTGTTCCCAGCCCACCAGCGCTCCCTCACGCGTATTGATTTAAGGCAAGTCCAGCATTAATCTGACGGTAACTCTGGAGATGGCACGCCGAAGCAGCCGTGCAGCCAAAACATCTCTCCCCTTCCCCAGCAGATCTCACCGCAAGGTAAACCGGTGGCCAAGGGGGTCATCGGTTGCCAGATGATGATTTTTCGCTCCAGGGAGAAAGAGCACGAGCAAGCGCGGCCCCGGAGGGCCCGCCCTGGCCTGGCCGTGCCTCCGTCTGAGCCATTGATCTGTTTACTAATAACGAATGGACACGGCAGACTAGCTCTCGGCCTCTGGCCAGCCGGCAGGCTATTGAATAATCCATACCGTTTTTGTTCACTTTGGGTTATAAAGAGATTCTAATTCTGATCTGAGGGATACTGAAGACAAGAGAAAGCTGAACCTTTTAGCAAGGACAAGGACTTCTGGGAACACAGTGGCAGAACGGCAGCCAGGAAGCGGCTGGCCATCGTTTGCCCTTCAAACTGCAACCGAGTCTCTTTGACTCCACAGATATAGCCTCAGCACACACGTGACAGCCAACGCGGTGGCCGGAAGTGACCCGCGTGAAGCAGAAGACCAGAAGCAGCTATTTATTCTTTCTTTGAAACATGGACCTTATCTCACCTCTGGCTGACAGGTCTTAATAAACAAACAAATCAATAATAAATAAAAAAACAAATCTGAAAGCATGGGGCGGCGAGTGAACAACATCACGTGGACGGTAGGTGCAGAAATATTCATGCTTGGGAAGCTCGGGGGGGTGGGGGGGTAATAGAGACGTTGATTTAATTGAGTCTGACTTCTTTCCCCCGCGCACCTCCAGCGTCCATCTGCACAGCACCCAGGCCCTCAGCGCGCCCGCTCATAACAGCTCCCCCTCCCTCACCTCCCGCTCTCTCGCGCTCCCTCCACTCACCCCTGTCTGCTTCATAACATCTGGACAAGATTCACGCGAGCCCAACCTGATGCCAACCTGCCTAATAGCCTATGGAGTCAATTATAAAAAGGAAAATGTAGCGGTGTAATTGTTAATGGCACCATCTGGATAATAGCACTTCTAGGGGAGAAGACTCCTTACCTTATTCGCCAGAGACGTTCTGTTCCGACGGCCCCCAAAAGCAATGGAGGAGAACCAGAAGAGAAACTGTTTCTCATACCTAATGAACTCCTTATTTTGCAGTTCTCACTGGGTAATAATGCAGGTTACGTGCATGTGAGTGTATGTGAATGTGTGTGTGTGTGTGTGTATGTGTATGCGTGCACGCTTGCGTGCGTGTGTTGCTTCAAACTCCTTCTCAATCTTTATTTCCATGAAAAAGCAACTGGGGGCAGTCAGAAAATTAAATGCTGCATTCCATCTAATAGCTGATAACAAATGTTCTCCTGAGTTGCGTCTTTTCAAATATTATTCTCTCTCCCTCACTTTTGTGTTTTCCTCCAGAGCTGCAGTTCAAAAGTGCCAGGGGAAAACTCCTGTGTCATAACTATTAATTACTGCAGCACTTTCTCAAAACAATACGAGTTTATACTGTGGCTTGTTTCCACTGTTATAGTGAGATCGTTAAGCTTTATACAGCTTGCTATGCTTTCAGGACTGAGAAAAGGTAGGTGTGTGTGCGTGTGTGTGTGTGTGTGTGTGTGTGTGTGTGTGTGTGTGTGTGTGTGTGTGTGCGCGCACGCATGTGTGTCTTGCTATCAAGACCTGCCAGAAACAACAGAGTGTGAAGGAGACAACAACAGGCATGCAGAAGGAAGAGATTGCAGAAAGACAGGCAGAGAGTCCTCAGAGGAGCGATGGGCAGTGTGTGTGTGTGTGTGTGTGTGTGTGTGTGTGTGCGTGTGTGTGTTTGTGTGTGTGTATGTGTGTATGTAAGACCGGCAGGGGATCTTGAGACAAGGGATGGGAGGGGAAGAGGTGGGCAGAATGAAAAACACATTTACTTAGTGTTTGGCACTCCTGCTCACAAATTCAGCATGGCATGAAGGACAATATAGACGTTGGAAAGGCAGGACACCATACAAAGCACATGGTTTATTAGAGAGGATGGGAATGAGTGTGGGGTTGTGTGTGTTATTGTTTTGCACTTTAAAGAAAGGCCTGGTCAGCCTTTTGTCAAAGGTCAGAACAACACTCCAATCCAACCTGCAGAAGGCCAGTGTGTAGGTCTCTTAATACACCTGCACCATTGTAGCTTTGCTAAGTCTGTAAAATACAGTATAGTGGCTTTGTTCTTCCCACAATATTTAAAAGAGCAAGCTTCAAAATAAAATATTGTGCATTTTGAGAAAGGCATTGTTTAAGCTATATTTATTCCACTTCGCACATCAGCCCAATGCAGAAATTACATAAAAGCAACCAAGTGAAATTAACTCCTACATAAGAGTTTGAATTAAATTGAACTCTGTTAGAGTAAAATTCTAATTTGTGGTTTTATGGTGTACTTGCTGAAAGCAGTCCAGTAAAACTCTCCACACTTCACATATTACTCACAGGTGTGTATGGCTTTGTAAGAAAACAGAAACAGTGGCAGGTGGCTGTCTGCTGTGAGCTGAAACCAATGTGTGTTTGATTTGTTATGGCTCGAAAGGGAAGGGGTTAAAGAAATAAGCAGCCATGCTAACGGCCAGCTGACAAATGGCGAGCACGTTATATGGACCATGAAATGAACACTCAGGCAATGTGAAAGCGGGAGGGCTTTCAGCACCACGGTCAGCAACAAAGTGCCTGCAACACCTCACTGCCTGAGCAATGGTATTCACTAGAGAGAGAGAGAGAGAGAGAGAGAGAGAGAGAGAGGGAAAGAGGGAGAGAAGGAGAGGGGAAAACAGAGGAGAGAAACTAAAAGAGAATATGGAGCATGCTTGGATTTAGAAGCAGGAAACTGAGAGGAGAAATAGGCCCATCAAAACTGGGCTTGGGTTTAATAGCCTATTGCTGAAAGAATAGGAGCAGGGGTGAGCCTCGGGATTCATGCTTTCCTGAAACTTTTTTGATACCGATACATTCCAGATAGCCATGAGGTTCACCATCAAAACAAAGTCACAGCATCCCAGCAACAATATTGCAGTTTTCAAGGTCTGGCTGTAGTACTACTGCCAAAGCATAGTGGTACTAACAATATTCGCACTACAAAACTTTTGATTTAAGTCTAGGTTAGGAATAGCTACACCCTGGCACAGCTGCCCCAGAATGACCTCAGACTTTAATAACAGTAATACATATTGTAGATTGTGGGTAGCGTGATTACACACGTGGTTTTATTTTTGTTTTCATCTAAAACTGTCCCACAAGGTGCAGCAAACCTGAGCAGAGCTTCAGAGCTTGAAACCATACCCTACCCTCTACTGTTCTTGGCCACTGAATGTCATGAAAAGATGTAGAGTTGTGAGCAGTCATACACCAACGCGCTCCAGCAAGACTAATTCCAGCAGTGGGTGAGGAAAAGCTCGGAAACAATAAATAAGGCATTTAAAGGTGGCTGTGCAAGACTGCCCCCCCGCCCAACCAGACCTGTATTTTTGAATGAAACACTACACTGTGTGCCCCACAGGCATGTCTGCTCAGGTTAATACAGTTTACAGCTCAACCCCCTGAACACACACACCCACAAAGAATTTCAATCTCCTTATAACAAGGTGACCCACAGTTACCAATCCATAAAATTCATTTAACAGTCGCGTCCATGGCAGCAACACTGCCTGGACCAGGTGTACTGAACGTTCGGTGGAGTTCGGTAAACTTTTCCATCCTCATTTTTTTAAAGCTTAGATTTAAATGACTTTTCTTTATTAAGAGTTCCTTCTTCAATGGCTTGGCTACAGGACCTACAGGCATCCCATTCTGTTATATATAATAGTTATACACCACTTATTAGCTCTGATCAGATACTATAAGCAAGAAAGGAGACCATTTACATTTTCCATCTACAAAAACTACACATGTTGACTCATATCCTTACACTGAGGAGCTTATGCAAATACATATGCATAAAGAGTCATATCCATCATAACTTGCACTGCTCACAGATGCCTGGGTCATTCATAATGCATATTCCCTGCTGCTTATATTGTACAATAAATTACAGTCTGAGTATGTTTTATGAAAAAAAAAAAAAGTAACAAAAATGTCATATTGTTGTTTATTCAGTGACTCAATTCCTGTATCCACTGCTTGTGCTGAAGATGGATGTATGACTGGGTTGAGAATCGAAACTTTGGCCTGCCCTGTGTGCCCCCTCACTTCTGCCCTGCCCAGACAGGCCCTGTGTGCCCCCTCACTTCTGCCCTGCCCAGACAGGCCCTGTGTGCCCCCTCACTTCTGCCCTGCCCAGACAGGCCCTGTGTGCCCCCTCACTTCTGCCCTGCCCAGACAGGCCCTGTGTGCCCCCTCACTTCTGCCCTGCCCAGACAGGCCCTGTGTGCCCCCTCACTTCTGCCCTGCCCAGACAGGCTCTGTGTGCCCCCTCACTTCTGCCCTGCCCAGACAGGCCCTGTGTGCCCCCTCACTTCTGCCCTGCCCAGACAGGCCCTGTGTGCCCCCTCACTTCTGCCCTGCCCAGACAGGCCATGTGCCCCCTCACTTCTGCCCTGCCCAGACAGGCCCTGTGTGTACACTCATTGCCACCCCACACGCTGCGTGCCCACCACATCTGCTAAATCACTTCATTAGAACAAGCGGTTACGATCAGAGCCGCTCAGGAGTGACAGGTGCTAGCCAACGCTAATCCTCCACCACAACCCAGAAGGGAAGCGTTATTTCACTGAGGAGATGAGCCTTCTGAAAACCTGAGTGGAGCTGAGGACAGCCTCCCAGCAGACTAACACAGCCCGGGTCATAAAACATCACAAAAGCCAGCTAGAGCGCGCAAGTTTCCGTTAGCAAAGGGGGAAACAGCATTGTCGTGGTTTTAAAAAAAACACACAAAATAAAAGCAGATCCCATCAAAGTCCCAAGCAGCGGAGAAGTTCATTGAGTCCCTCTGTGTGAATGTGTGAATACAGAGGGTATAAAATCATTGTTAATTACACATTTGTCACAGGCAGCGCATTCAGCCACCACTCCGTGTGTGTTAATAGCCTGCTCTCCCTGTGCTGATTCACATAGCTAAACCCACATCCTGCTTTCTCATTACACTCCCAAACTTTTCCTCCGCACGTCTTTCATGACCCCCCCCCCAACTGGGCTCCCCTCACCACCCATTTCTGCCTCTCCAACTAAGCAAAAACATTTATTCAACACTGGCTTCAAACAGAGGCACTCTCTCGAGACCAGCAGTTTGACAACATTGAAAGCCTGTCATGTTTTAACATGGCTATAACGAAGCTAGGCGGATTTCTGAGGGAATTTAATTAATGATATTTACGTCAGTGTGGTGTACAAGCACAATCCCCCGTCAAGAAAGTGCAGGAGAATTCCTTTAAGCATTTCCTTCATTACATTTAAGAGTCTAGGCAGCTAATCTCCAAAGCAAAGATAATAGATGTTTTTTTGTCACCGTTTAATTAGTGTAATGCTAATCATTTATTAAATCAGGTGACACCCTTCCATCATAACAGCAGGAATGAAGAGATATTCGCCGACATTCCGATGTGCATCTCGTGTCAGCGATATACTGTGGAGATTCCAAGCATCCTTTGTTGCAGCAGTTGCGTGAAATCTGACGAAGCCTGGTGTCATGCCAAATGGAAAAGGCAATTCCAGGATGAGAGACTTGCTTCAGGAGACGCACGGGCGCCAAATCGGACATCTTCTGTGGCGGCGGCATAACGAGATGGTGATCGCAGGGTGTGATTCGCGCTCCATGTCTCGGTCGGGTTCCAGCACGTCCGGGCGGACACTCTGCGAAACCTGTGTTTTAATTCGGAGCTGCGTGGAGTAATGAGGTCTTAATCAGAGTCCTCCAGGTGCGACATAAACCAGGTTACATCTGGCACACCATCAGCCCAAAGCACGTGGCGCACACCAGTTTGTCGATCAAATCCCCGCCTGCTCTCCTGACAGCGCTCGTTTCCCGCCGTGAGTACATAAGAGAGGACCTGGCCACTGTGAGCCTCTGAGCGAGCGTGGAAGACCGAAAGGCCCCCCGTGGGACCCAACACTGAGGATGGCCTCAACACCATTCACGCCTTTTCTCAGGGATAATGTTTTCAGTGACATATTACCGGTAACAGGACTCTGTCGGTGCAACAAGTACGCCTATATCTTTTCTAACTAACCTGTCCGACCATAGCCAGCTCCACATTTCGCCTCATTTGAGTGGTTCCTGAGTCAGGTGATAGTTGAGAAGTTTTGGATTCAGTTGAGGGGTTTGCGAGGAGAGCTGCGTTTACTTCCTCCCCAAAGAGCACAAAGCTTCTACAGCCATAAGAAAAACACCAGCTGTTTACTGACAGCAAACAGTCTCGCGCTCTCCTTCCAAAGCCCGGGCCACCTCAGAGAGAGGCAGGAGAGCAGAAGCATCTCCGAGGATGGTCTGACTTCACTGTACATGGCAATTAAACGCTTACAATCTTATTAAAGCGCATTCAATCGGGCAACCACATTAGGCAACTTACGCTCTTGAAAAAGTTCCTTCGCAGCTCCATTTAGAGGAGTGAAATTCATTTCAGAGCAAGAGCCAACACCAAATCTCACTGTACATTACATGTTTAATAACCATATGGTAATTATGGTATTGACAGAGTGATGACAATCCTTAACTCTGTTTCATCTATGCATGTCTAATAATGTCTAGAAAAGCCCTAAATTAATCTGTCTGAGCTCCACGTGTCAGTGTTGCTTCAGGTTTGGGTGGTGCTGTGTGGTGGTGCTCTGGTGGTGCTGTAAGTATCACTTCTCCATACCTCTCAACCCGCTTCGCCTCCGTAAGCTACTAGACACGTTTTTGTTTCCATTATTATATCAGCCATCATCACAGCAAAGCCGAACCCTGTGAGAAGACCAGGCAAGAGTGTAGTAACACAGCGGATGGAGTGTGCGCCTGTTGGATTTACTTTTAGCATAAATTTCAAAGAACAACACAGTTAAGATGATGGGTGATGTACAGTAAAGCACTGTGCATTTCCATATGTGGTAATGTTTAATCTTTTACAGGTTTAATAACGTCTTTATATAGGTTCTGCCACCGCCTATGAATCTGACAAACAGCGTAATTTGAATTGAGCGCAGGTGTAAGTTTAATGTGTGCATGCAGCGTTAAAAGCCAGTTGGTGTGCAGGTAAGGGAGCAAGCCGCGTGAAAAATTCATGGCGGGAAGACAGCTGAAGAAACGCCAGTGGCTGCAGCAGGAACTGGGGGTCCCTGGAGGCCCACAGAGGCCACTCAGAGCCCCTGGTGCCCCCCCCCACCCCCAGCCCATGAGTAAGTGCTGCTTTGTTTCATTGACATCCTGCCTCCCTCGCCTTACCTGCAGCCATGACAGCCAGAACACACACTGTCAGGACCCAGCTCTGATTTATGAATCCATGCCGTTTCCACGCCGACAATCCCCAGGTGCTGCTGGGAGATAACATCCGGCCTGGACCAACCTCCGTCACAAATGGCCATCTTTGCTCTCTCGCTCACTTGTTCTCTCCCTGGGTGCGCTTGTGTCAGGGTGTGAGCTTGCGTGTGTGTGTGTGTGTGTGTGTGTGTGTGGTGTATCCCAGCTCACCTGCTGGGCACCAGTACATCATAGGCCAGCACGTCCATGGGCAAACCTTCCGCTAGAGGGCTACCACCTTCCAACAACCCACACAAACAAATCAAGCAACTACAACAAGTGCTTGGGATACTTTGCCTCCAACCCAAACAAACATCCCATTTTGGCCCGTGTAGCTGATACATCATCTAAGATGTCCATGAAGGACCTGTGCATGGCGTGAAGCCTAAATGAGGAGCAGAACACAGGGCTGAGTATGACTTCAAAGTCAGAAATCCAATCAGAGGAATCAGGACCATAATCAGCAAATTACGTTCCTCATTTGTCTTTGACTGGTTGATTCCAGTTCATTGATTTAATTAATAAACTTTGTGAACTGTTGATAATTATGCAAATGCAGGAAAGAAAATTACAAAATGTCAACTATTCACACACAGTGACCCCAGAGTCACAGAGGTGGTGTTCAAAAATGAAAGAAAGAAAAAACTGTCACATTGGACTTGTTCTTTCTGGTAAGAGCACTGTTGTGTAGTTCTTCATATAATGCAATGTAGCTGAGAAGGAATAATGGGATATTTGAATATTTAAATGTTTTTTCTAGCAGTGAGGAAACTGTTATGACAGCCGTGGCAAATCTGTGTTGGTGCGTTCCTCTCACGGCCAGGCCTCAACAGTGCCTGGTGAAAACAGCCATATTGGCTCTACTTAACCACATTAGCCATGAACGCAGATTGACAGCACTTTTCTGTGCTGCCCCCACATCAAATGATATATACCAAATGGCATTCAATACAGCCTCGCACACGCCGAATTGGAAGATTCAAAAACAATTTTGGAGTAATAAGTGGAAGCTGCTGAACGGAATGAGAATGCAAATGTGTGTGCGGTCTGGTGTGCGTGTCCGACACGCAGACGGCCGAGTGCACGGGCTTTATCCATAATATCTACAATCAGCGCATTATGACAGGCTTGCAGGAGCACAACATGTCGGCGCTTTGTAATTTGTGTCTTTTCATAAGTTTCAATAAGGAAGAAGAGCAGGGCCAGCTAATGTGGAGTGATGGCTCCCAGCCCCCGGAAGGCCGTGGTGCTCCTCCACCGGCAGACCATCTAGATAAACACGGCTCGTTCTGCAGCCGTGGTATTTTTGAACCACATTCCAATCCTCTCTGCTCAGGAAACGGCCGTGGGCGATTTAAGAGCAGGCTAACAAAGTTGGTTTGAAACTCCCCATGACTGCCGAATTGAGCGTCACAGAGGCCCCGCACGGGGGGGGGGGGGGGGGTCTCACACGTGTGCAGTGGTCCCGGTGGCCGCGTGTAGCTCTGGGCTAGCGGGGACCAGGGTGTGGTGCCCTTTGAACTCGGCACCTGCAGCCGAGGCCCTTGCTTGGCTTTCTTTATTTCCACGCGGCCCTGTGAGGGGATTCAGGGTGGTTACCAGGCGACGGGCACGCACGTGTGCGTCAGGTGGCAGCTCCGTGTGAACGCCATGCTTTCCCGTCCCGGCCACCAGTCGCTCAGCCTGCTGGAACTAAACACAGATACAACATGAACAATTTAGGCAGTAATTACTGCAAATAACCAGACAGTGGCGAGCAGGGGAGGGGTGTGTGTGAGCGATTAAGCTGAGCACCCATACAGGAATAAAGGAGGCATCAAGGCAGAGCATGCTAAAGTAACACACACACTGTGCCTCGCCACGTACATGTCATGTCTGGCAAACGATGGGTTAGGGCAGGGAGGAAGAGCATGGAGATCAGTCACTGAGCCCTCCTCTTATAGGCTACCAAGAGCCCAGGAATACGATACCTACAGCCACCGAATTAATTCAGGCCCAGACTTCATTTGCATTTTTATGTCTGGCCTTGCACAGTAAAATCCTCTCTTGACTTTGAGCCCCGCATACCTACATTCAACCAATCAGAATGGCTCCTATAGACCAAAACCCAAGGCAAGATACTGCCATGAAATCTGGGACTTTGGTGTGGCAGGGGGAGCGTGCAAATGCTCCCTACCCAGGGGTGCTTGCCACAGGGCCCATATGGCCCGCACCCACACCCTATCTACACGTGGGAACCAGATGCGCCCCACGCATCTGTAGCTGTGGGCCTCCAAGCCTCTGTAGCAGGGGTCTGTGAAATAAGGTGATGTGTCTATCCTGGAACAGGTGGGCCACAGCCCACTGCATTAGCTCAGTTAGTCCTCCCTTCAGCAGCTGTGTAAATGCGCCCGCCGTATGCAATCTGCTCCGTCTCAGCAAAGCATGGGGCTCGGGCTCGGGCACTGGGCACGTTGGCACGGGCTCGCCTCGATCGTAAACAAAAGCTGGGCCTTGGCTGCCTTAACGGGGGCGGATCACGTGGCATTATCGGCGCCCATCTTCCAGGGAATGCACAGGAACAGGACGCCATTGCAGTAGTGGCAGTGCTGAAGCACGCCAGCGACCATTAAGCATCTGCATGGGAACGGCGGTATTACGGGACGCACAGCAAACAGGACACCTAACAACACGAAGGCATTTTCACAGGTGATAGTGTTGTGAGCATGTGAAGGCAGGCCTGGGCAGACTGACCATCAGCACACAGGGCTATGACTCACCAGCTCTTCCAATGAAATTACAGGTATAATCCCCAATCGGCCTCGCCAGGCCCTGAACCCCAGCCGCGCCACTTCCAACACATCTGCTCTGTTCTCCACCAGCTGCAAACGCCCCCCCGTAACATGGCGGCAGGGGGAGAGACTAAAAGCGCAATCTCTCTCTCTCTCTCTCTCTCTCTCTCTCTCTCTCTCTCTCTCTCTCTCTCTCTCTCTCTCTCACCCCCTCCCTCCCTCCCTCCTTCCCTCCCCAAGCTGAGCGTACACACAGGCACAGTGCAGGTGTAAAACACCAGCCACCCAAACCATGCAGGATCCACGAGGGAAAAAAGAACAAAGAGAAGGGGAAATGAGAGGGGGATTTTGGTTGTTAGTCGCTTAGTTTCATTTATTTTACTCAATTATTTACTGATGAACAGAGTAGTTTGTAGATGAACATGGATGTGTGTGTTTGCGTGTGTGTGTGTGTGTGTGTGTGTGTGTGTGTGTGTGTGTGTGTATGTATCAGTGTCAAAAGGAGCACCCCCCACCATCAGATCAGACTGATCTGTCTATCTGTCTACAGCTTCATGCAGAGAGCAGCGCACACGGCCAGCCACGCCCTGCTGATGCCTCTGCCCAGCCTCTGGAGGCTACTGGACGTTTTATATATGCGCGTATGTGTATGTGTGTGTGTGTGTGTGTGTGTGTGTGTGTGTGTGTGTGTGTGTGTCTCACTCTGCCCACGCTGATAAAAGGCCATTATGCAGCTTTGGAGAGGCAGGCGCAGAGGCTGGCCTGATATTACACAGCACAATCTCCAGCATCCTTCCCAGAACACAGAGCCAAGAGCAAGCCAGGCACACCCATTCCTGGAACTATCTCTCTCTCTCTCTCTCTCTCTCTCTCTTTCACACACACACACTTATGCTCTCACTTACTCTCTTACTCACTCAGCCACACACACACACACACACACACACACATACACAAAGTTCAATACACCTCAATTCTCCCTGCTTTTCACTCTTTCACTCACACACACACACACACACACACACACACACACACACACACACACTCCATCCGACCCCAGCAGAAAAATCAATATGCACCTCATCCATTACGGTGCTCATGGACGGGTCAGGGACTTTCCTCTGTGCATCTCTCCTCCTAACATTATACAGCAACACCACACCAAGCCCATGTGCTGCACTCCCCTGCACCAGCTAACAGGAGCCTTTGACTTTTCACGCAGAGAGTGGCTCAAAGAGACTTTAAAGACTTTAATTAGGGCTATCATCAAAAATCTAAATCAATTTCGACATAATCCATTACCATCACTGCATGTGATCTAAGTGAGCCACTATCACTGCTGTTCACATTGTCACAATATGAAAAACAAGCACTGTACATTTGATGCTCACATCAGCGATGTTCCCGATAGCGGTTAGTGTGCAACGTGTTCTGCAGATAAATTACTCAGAGAAAATAGGCTTCTGACTGTCCTTTGAAACAGGATTATTGCACTTAGGGGGTATGTGCGACCTCCGATATCCCTAACTTTACATTTGTCCTCCATCTTGGGCGTGTGGGCATTTCAGTGGGGAGCTTCTCTGCACAGCCAGCCGAGACTGCACTCCCCCGCCCCCGAAGAGCCGCAGCAAAAGGCAGACATTTTACAGCCTTAAATAAGACTCCCCGCTGATACGGGAGTGATAACACCTCTCTCTCTCTCTCTCTCTCTCTCTCTCTCTCTCCCACTGTCCCTCCCTGTCTCTCTGTCTCCCCGATGCACACGCACACAAACACACACACACACACACACACACGCACACAGCTGGACAACATACCATAGAAGAAGACAGAAGAATACCATGGCGATGGAAGACTGTATTATGGTTTGTGTGCACAAATACACATGGAGGTTACCATGTAGGCACTGAAGTCACAACAGTGAGCTGTGACTCTTAAACCACAAAGGATCCAACCAAGACAACAAGTGTGATGAATATCCCAGGTACAAGTAACATAAACAAAATGAAGAAAAGCCTTTTAACTATCCATCTGCACAGAAAATCTGATGAAAACCTCTGCTTCATTAAACAGAGCAGTGAAACTCCCCCCTCACTATCGTAATCCCAGCACAGGTGTCGGTGAAACTCTGTGTGCCCCGCCCCAACCTTCATCCCAGCACAGGTGTCGGTGAAACTCTGTGTGCCCCGCCCCAACCTTCATCCCAGCACAGGTGTCGGTGAAACTCTGTGTGCCCCGCCCCAACCTTCATCCCAGCACAGGTGTCGGTGAAACTCTGTGTGCCCCGCCCCAACCTTCATCCCAGCACAGGTGTCGGTGAAACTCTGTGTGCCCCGCCCCAACCTTCATCCCAGCACAGGTGTCGGTGAAACTCTGTGTGCCCCGCCCCAACCTTCATCCCAGCACAGGGGGCTGTGAATCTCATGGCTCATTAAGCACACAAAGGCTCTGCTGGCACATGCAAAGGCAGCATGCGACGGCAGCCTCAACCCTACCTCCAACCGGTGACAGTGTAATTAACCCGCAAGCTCCCCCACCCGCCGATCTGAAGGAGAGCACGGAGGTAGTCAGCTATCTGGGATGAAGGAGGTGGGGAGGGCCGGGGTGGGTGGAGGCGGGGGGGGGGACATCCATCCATCATAAAAACGTTATGCCGCAGCCAATTTCCACAAAGCTGCTAAGCTGATTGAGGCCGACCAAATCTGTTTCACCAGCTTACATCCCTTCAAAATGGTCATCTCACTTCCAATATCACGGGCTTTTACTGTTTCCTATTCCCCTGTTCCCGGCAGAGAGTTGGGAGTTGGCAGGCTTAGGAGGATAAAACTCTCCAGCCGAGTCCGCTGTGCCAACCCTGATATCTCTATAGTGCACAGCCATCCACATACACACGCACACGTTCATGTGCCCGTTCCATTATTCCTGCTATTTGTGTTTTTATTTTCCCATCGAACGCTGGCCAATCAGGAGCACATCACAACAGAGGCACAATGTACCAGCACGTTCACACACACACACACACACACACACACACAAACACATACGAGTGCGTGCGTTCACACACATACACATACGCGCACATGCGTGTGCATGCACACGCATGCCTCAAATAAACACCATCTCGCAACCCAGTTTCTCCACCTCCTCCTACTGAAGTAGATTAAATTCACACTAGTCCTCATTTTAAACGGAAATTGGAATGATAGCAGAGAGATTAGGGAGAGGGCGTGAACGGCTGGCTGTGGGTGGCTCCAGACTGTGGGGGTGGCATCAACAAAGCCGCTCTGACGCTAATAGTGTAAATGTTTCTCTTTTGCCACCTGTAGTGTGTGTGTGCGTGCGCGCGTGTGTGTGTGTGTGTGTGTGTTGCTGCTCTTTCTCTTTTTTGCCACAGCAGCAAATATCCTGTTGGCACAGGATGCAGAAGCGTATCTGGCCCTAAAATCGATCAGGCTCCCGGCGAAGCGCTCCCATTCATCTCTCGCCCATAAAATTTGATTAGCGCTGACTACAGCACTGCAGGGAGATGGGCCGATATAGAGCCAAGCTACAGGAGACAGCTACAGCATCCCGCGCTTTCATCCACTCCCTGCCTCTCTGTCCCTCTTTCCCTCGCTCCTGCCGCCTCCCTCCATCCTCCTCGCATGTTCTCTCCTCCACGAGCACACACGTGCAGGAGGCTTGAGCGCAGGACCACCCAGAAGCCCTCCTCTGGCTCCCATTCACAGTGCCGTTCTCTCCCACCATTAATCAGAAATGGCAGGGCTGATGAGGCTCCAATCAGGGCTAATAAAAAGAAACGAAAGCACACACCCCCCCCCCCCACCTCAGCATTACCCCATCCCCCCTCCATCATATCCCAGCCCAGCCCAGCCCAGCCCAGCCCGGCCAAGCCCCGCCCCGGCCCGGCCGCCTGGCCTGTCGTCCAGCCGTCGGACACACCCTCTATGCCCACATATCACCGTGGCACGTGACCACTGTTCCCCTCCAATAGCAACCCTCCGAGCTCTGCACTGGACATCGCCTGTCGGCACAGTGACAGGGAGAGTGGGAAGGAGAGAAAATAGAGTGTCAGTCCTAGAGGAAATGCCACAAGGCTGTGCGGGACTCAGAACCGGTCCAGTACCACTTCCTATTGGTAACTGAGACAAGAAAATGCAGTGAATTATCGGAGGGTCCTTCTGAGAGGAGAAGACAGCACTACGTAGTAATCTAACCAAACAATAAACGCATGTGAACATTAGTAAGCTGTACCAAGTCACTATGTGTATCCTATTCGTAAAGAGGTCTGCCTACATTCATGAAAAGCTTCAGTCATCTGAGTGAATCCCAGCTTAAGAAATGTGATTTATTAGATTCATGTCAATGCAAATGATTTATGATTCATTTGAGTTATTGATTCAAGCACAGGCTGCCACTTAAAATACCAGTCAGACGATCTTTTGAGAATTCATGTCAGCAATTGGGAATATAATGAATCTGATTAGGCTGTAGACTGTCTGACTTTGTGGCCATGGGGACAGAGAGCAGGTCACATTAGTGCAGAGGTTTGAGAATCTTCTGTCATATCATCAATATGATAATGACAGGCAGACATCATCTGCTGTGTCACTCAATCTCACATGACATTCAAAACTTTCCAGCATCCCCACCCAAAGTTGCAGAAACTGTTAGCAGAGAGGTTCGGTATCGGTAGATTCTCCATTTTGTGTGAGCTGCATCTCGAGGTCATGGTGAGCACTTTTTCCAGATGAGGTGCAGGTTTAATGACCCGCAGGTCTGGGTTGCCTTGCATGCTCTTGATGCCTGGTTCTTCCAGGATCAGCCCAGATCATTAGACCATGTTAGGAGGCCTGGTAAGCATGGAGAGGGGGAGGGGCTTGGCGGGAGGCTTGCTCCGGACCTACCTGTGTCTCCCGGATGTGCTCAACTGTGAAGTTAAACCACACTCTGAAGCGAGGGTTGCATGTATCGGGCCGGATGAAGAGGTCAAACTCAAACTCGCTGATGTAGTCCACACGCCCCAGATTACCTAGACAGAGAGAGAGAGGGAGAGAGAGAGAGAGAGAGAGAGAGAGGGGGAGATGGGAGGACAGATTTGTCTTCATTCTGAAACTGAAATAACTACACATATAGCTTCAGCAGTTTAGCCCACAGTCAGTTTAAACCAGATCTGACACAAATGCATACAATAGAATCTTTAATTACGCATTTAAAAACATAATCAGTAGCTTTATTCTATGGATATGTAAATATAAGCAACAGAAATGACTGGCAAAGTGCATTTTGTGTGAGTGTATATATATATATGTGTGTGTGTGTGTGTGTGTGTGTGTGTGTGTGTGTGTGTGTGTGTGTTGACATAAGAGTTGCAGATTAAACTCCTCTGAACTGATTAGAATATGACTCCAATTACATCTTTAACTATCGCTGATACTGTGTGCTGTAAAAAAATATTATCATCTCATGTATCTAGATACAGTTTAGTCTTTATTTTTAAAGTTTAGTATTCTTTATTTAGATGATATTCAGATCGCATTTTATTTGCCATTCAGGGAAAATCCGTGTAATTCCAAGACATTTGCAAATACAACACAGCAACCACAAACACATAAACAATAAAGCAGATCATCTCTATATCTGAAGTGGGGCTCAACACAAATGTCAAATGTCAAGAAGTAAAAGTTCACATGTTCTAGCAGAAGGTGTAGCCACAGAACACTGGCTCCTTTCAACACACACTGAAAGGCAAACCCGTTAAAAGCCAAAGGCGTGTCCCATACACAAACATGCACATGTGGCTGTGTGTTTGGCTTAAGCCCAACTCAGATGCAGCAGGAACAGGCTCACAGTTCTAGTGATACGTTGTATTTATATAGTGCTTTTCCAGGACTCAAAGTCGTTTACATTCGGTTATCTCAGTGTGGGTGTGTGTTCCTCTCATACGAGTATGAAGTTGACACTGCAAAGCTCAGAGTCTGAGGCTGCACAGCTCTGCACAGTTCTGGGCTTTAAACAGAAGATAACTTATCAATCTGAAAGAAAGGATGGATGGATGGATGGATGGAAGATTAGATGGATAGGTAATGGAGGCAGGTGAATGGGAGGGCAGTCTGCGTGCTGGGGACGGAACATGGACGTCACCACCTGGTGGCAGGTAGCACCTAGCTAATTATGTGCAGATGGGGCGAGCCCCACGCAGTCGGCACGGAGATGAGCGGAGCTCTCCCCTTCTGTTATGAGAGCAGCCACTGGGCCGCCAGCCACACACGCACAGGACCGCACATCACCACAATCCGCACACTCACGCTGACTGGACACACATACCAGAGCTCACTGCCACACACACAGACACACACACACACACACATACACACACGCCCGCCCCCACACACACACACACACACACACTCCTCCCACAGCCACACTGACTGGCACACAATCTTTCCAGTGTTGTTACAGGTATACACTTGGGAAGGGACGACCCTTACTACTAGGTCCCTGCAAAAAAAAAAAAAAAACCACACATTTATAATCAGCCAAAATCGGTGACTTTGTGTAGGCTAATCAATATGGTTTGAACGTCTAGGCTTGGCAGAGCTAATCAGCTGTAGCGTTCCATTCCGTTACAGAAAATAAAGTATGAAAATGTTCCTCAGATTAAATGAACATTGGCACTCTGTCTGATCAGAATCAGGCTGCGTTTGGCCCACGCCAACACCGCAGCACCCGGGCCGCCATCAGAACAGAGGCAGACAGGTCTTTACATCGGCATGCCACTAGGGCAAAGGTCAGCGAATGACCTTTTAAATATCCAAATGAAATGGAAATGCTGCTATGTAACTGAAACATGGCACATGGTTGAAGAAAATTGAATTAAGACTCCAATATAACATGCAAGATCGATAAATTGAAAGTGCCACAGTTGATGGGCATGTGTGCATGCTTGTGTGTGTGTGCGTGTGCGTGTGTGTGTGTGTGTGTGTTTGCATACACCTTGTACTGCTTAAAATGAGGTATCTAGATTAATGAAATCAGTTGCAGAGCCTAAAACCTCCAGGGCAAGTTCTACAGGAGCAGGACGTATTGCAATTCCACATTCCCCTTCATATCTAAATGTGAATGACAGACTAACTCCCAGCAGCGGGAACATCTCCCCACGGTATGCGGCTGAGCAGAGGCAAATGAAACACACTTCACACCAAAAGGAACATCTGTTTTACTACTCTTACATGTAAGTTTTATTCAATTCTGAGCCATACGGACCACCAGAGCCAGTTCTTGCAACAGGGGCAAAAAGAAAGGGAGAGAGAGCAAGAGTGAGAAAAAAAGAAGAAAAACAGAGAGAAAGGAAGACAGAGAGACAAAGACCACACGGGCAAGAATATGAGAGAGGAGAGGGAGAGAGAGAGGGAGGGAGAGATTCATAATCAGAGGAGATGAAGTTCTCTGTAAGTGCAATGAGAGGAAACACGGCCAGCTGTAGATGCAGAGCTGGAAAACGATGGAATGGTGGCCACAGCTGTTCCAGCCAGATGTGCCTTGCAATCCATCACAGTGCATTCCAGTATATTCACCAGTAAAACCGCTTATGGCATCAGATAATGGCTATCAACATGCAACAGCAACAGTGACCAACAAATTGAGTTTCAGAGAGGTGATATAATATATCTTATTTAGAAAATTTCACTTCTCTACTACACTTGGTTACATTTAGAAATGGCTGACCAAAATATTTTTTTTCCCAAAGTTGAACTTGTTAAAGTGGTGCTCCTAACCCATACTAAGCTTTTTCTTAAAGTAGGCAGTCTGAGAAAAAAAGTCTGTACTAGAAATCTTTCTAAATGTAAAGTTAGCCTTAAAAGCATGTTCAAGAGGCTAGTCCATGTGGAGGCAATCTATTCAGACTACCAATATGGAAATCAGCCTTTGATCTACATTAAAGATCTGTCTCTAAAAACTGTCTGGGATAACGAGCAAGGTTCAGCTGAATTTTAAATGTGCCTTGCCTTCGCTCAATACTAATCTCACGTTAGAGGAACGTCTGCTACCCCGAGGGGTGGCACTGAATCAGGTAAAGCATCCCTCGTGGCACAATGGAGTAGCAGAACTGTTAATGGAACCAGAGTAAATCTTACCACTTACACTTGCCTGCAGCACGATAAAAACCCACAGATGCCAGGCGTCGGATTGTTCAGCACCATGGACAGCGCATGTCGCTGTCCATGGTAGCCCATGGACTCTCATGCGATACTTTCAGTCAATCTTGCGGTTGGGGAAGAGGCGCGCAGGCCTTGATGCCCCAGATCTATGTTCAGCTTGAGAGGAGCAGATTTGGATACACCATTGATTTCGGTTTTAATTTTATGGTGCTTGACTCCAGAGTCAGTCTATGACGAGCTGTAATCAACGTTGCATCGTTCAGTGCTTAACCAAAATAAACAGCATGGGAGAGGAAAGGTCCAGCCTCTACAGCATGAGGAGTCAGGATGAAACTGTGAGACAGTTTACCGACAACACAGATAACTCAATGCATAATAATAAGACAAAAACAATCGATACCTGTATTTTAAGCTGTGGCTTCGGACCGTGTGTATGTGGCTGTGGCTGTGGCTACGTGGGTGGGTGAGTTGGGGTATTAGAGTGCGTTTGTGGGTGGGTGGGTGGGTGGGTGGGTGGGTGTGTTAGAGTGCGTTTGTGGGTGGGTGGGTGGGTGTGTTAGAGTGCGTTTGTGGGAGGGTGTGAAGGGGAAAAGAATGAGAAAGCAAGGACGAAAGTGAGAGAGTAAGAGAGAAGAGAAAGAGCAAATGAGAGCAAAAGAGACAAACTCTCTTGCAAACTATAATTCAGCTACTCATGAGACTCCTATCTACACGCTTCCTCAGAGGAGTCTTCACCGCTTACACGCCATATTAATCATAACGTGTTATGGAGAAAACACATGCCGTGCTTACGATTTAACAAATTGGGTTTTTTAACAAATAAGTGTAAGAGCTTCGTGCAGTGGAAGGCGGCACAGGCTTCTGTGGGAATACACAGTGTTGTTTTTGCTGCCTGTTTTCATTTTACTGAATTACTCCGCACTGAGACTCTGGCCCAGAAATACTCGCTCATTCACAAGAAGTTAGTTCTGCCCTCTATCAACAAGCCAGAATAAAAATTCAATAGGGAGAAAAGAGTGGGAGGGCTAATCATCTGAGATATTACACAAGTGTGTGCATTTGTGTGCATGTTTGTGCGCTGTGTGTACGTGAACTTTCATGTGGTTAACCCTATTATGCAAAAGAGGGCAGTAAACACAGTGTGAATTAGTTTTCAGCAGGTACATAAGCGGTTCAGCGTTATGGGTTTGTTATGGCTGCTAGAAAAGAATGAGAATATTGCCCTCTCATCCACTGCCTGCTGCTCTCCACTCCCAGCTGGTCAAGTTCACTTTTTTCCCTGTTACCATCATCTATGACAAGAGCCGATCGCGGTGCTTTTACATAAAAATATGAGCTGAACTTTGAGGGAACGTTATTAACATTCATCATAAGGCTTAGCGCAGAGCTGTTTGGCTAAATGGCATTTCCTTTGATTTGTGGATGACTGGCCGTGCCGGAGTCTCTCCAACACGGACGCGCCTCCAGAAGACAGCCAAGCTAATCCCATTAGAGAGCCCCGAGCCAGGCCAGTCGCACTCCTCACCCAGCACAAAGGAGAACCCCAGAGCCCTCAGGAACCAGGCGCGCCTGCCCCACTGCCTTCCCTCATTCAAAAAGAGAGATGCACTAATTGGTAAATATGTCTGGCTTGGTGGATTTTTAATTTCTAAAAGCTTACATTTCAGGTGCTCAACATATCAAAACATGAAAAATAAATGCTACAATACTGGAAAATATTACAAATTACTCTCACTAAAACATAATACTACAAAATAAAACATACACTATATGCACAGCGTTTGGAGGCAGAAACACGACTTTGATGTTAACAAAGAGAAGCAAAAGACATCAAAGAAGAAAGATACATTTAAATTATTTGCATTATAAATATAAAAAAAACACTGAAATATTCTTATAAAATTAAAATACTTGTAATATGCATGTTCATTGTACTTCTAAATTTAATAAGATTAGCTCATGTATAAATGTTAACATTCTGTCTCATGTGGAACATTTTAAAGAGCCTCAGTTCCCCATTTCTCTCTAGACACACAGAAAGGAATTAGTATGAACAACAGCTCCATGTGCTATAAGACAAGGATTTTGTGTGCATTTGTGTAGGTGTTTGTATAATCCAGTCAAAGAAAGATTGCGAGATGCCACTGCCGTCACCAACAGCCTGGTCATGCTGTAGTGGCAGATTTAGCAGGACCCCAGCCCTAGACCCCACCTCCCTACAGGCCTTCAGAAGCTCTTACAAGTTGCACTGTACACTGGGCAACAGAAATTTCACTTTGCTTTGCTTCCCCAACTTGAAATCCAAAGATTTAAATTCAAATCTATTTTTAGAATTTTTCTGTCACATACTGCTTTTAAGTGACAGGTCAAATTTCACACATACTCACATACTTACACACACACACACACACACACACACACACACACACACACACACACACACACACACACACACATATATAAATTAATATATACAAATTATATATTACTTATTCATAGAGACTATTATTACAATTACACTTCTAAAAGGTACAGTGTAATCTTCACCTATATTTGGTCTCAGGAACATCAGGAGTAGTATATCAACAAAGAAGGGATCCACTTTCCTTTTGTACCACTATATGAGTATACTAGAACAATAGTTGATAGAAGATAAAACAATAGGTGCTAGAAAAAAATATGAAAGCATATCTGGATTCAGTGTGCAAAAATACACAAGAAACAGGCATTTTTTTGCAGGAAGCATAATCACTGTGGACCAGTGAAATTAGAGGGGACTCAGGAGCACAGCCACCTCCTGAATGTCTTTTTGCAATGTGCTCACTTTAATTATTGGAAAAGCAGTCGGCCGCTCCCACAGGTGAGAATTCCTGAACACAGACGACCAAGAAAGCTGGAATTGATTCAAAGCCCAGGAAAAGGCTGTCTGCCTCCGAACTCACTCATTCTCTTACTCACTCACTCACTCACTCACACGCTTGCTCGCTCGCTCGCTCTCTCTCTCTCTCTCTCTCTCTCTCTCTCTCTCGCTCTCTCTCTCTCTCTCTCTCTCTCTCTCTCTCTCTCTCACAACAACTCTAAAGGCAAAGAGACTGCAGCAGCATCCAATCCTGCCACACCCCAGCCGGCCACATATTTATTGTCAAATACGAATGAGATTAAAGCTGTGACCTCTAACTTTAAAGAAGTCAGTAACAGGTGTCTGGACAGGGAGAGCCTGGAGACGGGCATAAATCACAACCAGTCCTCTGCCACGGTGTGGGATTAGACAGGCTGCACTATGCAAAAATGCCAGCGCCAGCTCAGAGGGTGACGGACACTAATTAATGACATCAATTACAGAATGTCACCAAATCACCACGCCATCATTAAAATGGCACTAAATAGTGAATTAGCATTTTTACCCATCCCTCAAAAAAAAAAAAAAAAACGGAACAGGGAATAAAATGGAAGTGAACAAAGTGTCTGGCGTGTATGTTGGACAGAAAGCAGTTGGAGCTCTCACCAGGAGGAAGCAGCAGGGCAAACGCAGGAGCCGGGTGCCAGAGGAGCCCCAGCGCGGTCTTCAGCCCACGCGCCTGGCACCAGTGATAAAGAGGCCAATGAATCTGAAAAGGTTCAAATGTTCCTTCTGCCCTCACACAGCTACGATCTTATTCCTTTCCCTTTCAGAGAAGAAGTGCCCAAAGCAAGCATGTTCATTTCATAACAGTTGGTAGGTCACAGGGAGCCATTCACTGTGAAATTGACTAAATTGTATTATCGATCTCAGCCATGAAACACACTCTGTGTTGGGGGGGGGGGGGGGGGGGCTACCGTAGGCAGGCTGAGACAGCCTCAGAGTGCCTCTACAGCTGCTGTCAAGCCCTTGATCTTATTTTCAGGGATCTGAGCCAAAATCTGCTGGTTTACTTCTTTAAATCCACATGTAGAGTGCACCTCGGCTGTCCCCCTCACCCACACATCTTTTTTTTTTTCTTTCCTTATCATTTCATGAGCTGTATGGTGGTGGACTCCTCAGTGGCTAAATACCAGTCAGTTCCAATTTTGTGCTATCTTTTTACAAGTTAATTATCTGAAGGGCCACAAAGGACAAGAGAGCTGGCAGCAAGACAACAGCCTAGGTCTCGCCTCTGTGTTGGATTTGGTGTGGGGTTGTTTTTTTTTTGGGGGGGGGGGGGGGGGGGTATTGCCTGTTTTCTTCCCCTCTTCCCTCATCTCTCTTCATCTCTCTCTCTCTCTCTCTCTCTCTCTTCTTTCTCCCCCAGCCATACGAATAATCACTTCTGCAGAGGGCCTGGAGATAAAACCAGGAGGTGCTTGAGAGTCCTTGGCGAGCTGGCGGCGAGGGGAAGGTCAGCGGCAGTGCTGTGGGCGGCCCTTATCGGGCCTGGTACGTGGCTATCGGGGAGCATGCACTCGCGTTTATTTACAGCCGAGGCTCCCTGCGGGGGCACACCGGCCTGCCCGGCCCTGATTGGCCTGTAATGAGTTGGGGAACACGAGGATGGATCTGAGGGAAAGGCGGTGGAGCGGGGCCCGCTGAGAACACCGCAGCATCCGCAGGTCATGAGTACAGGAGGCAGGAGAGGCCTCCACTATGGGGTGGAATGAAATGTCAAAGAGGGTGTGAACTGCTCACGCTGTTCACTTTTGGCACAAGCACACACACACACAGACGCACACAGAGACGCACACAGAGACGCACACAGAGACGCACACACAGATGCACACACAGACGCACACACAGACGCACACACAGACAAACTCATGGCTCGGATTGTGGTGTCAGATCTAATACTGTCTCATAAAGGCAGACTGAAGTCCATCACTGGCAGCTGAAGTTCCGTATAACCTTACTGAAAGGTCTAACACTATCTGTCTCCCTCCCTCTAACAGCTCCTACTGCTATTACAGGACCTCCACATTGGGTTGCCACAGCTTGCTGCCGTCTGGTCCAGTCAGCCGTGCTGGCCAGGCTGTGGCCACAGCTCTGTCCTCTGGCTGCAGACCAGTAACATCATAGCTGAGGTGGACAGAGGGAGGAGCATGATGTCGGCAAGGTCCCGGCATGAACCACGCCCCCTTTCTCTCGGGGGCAAGGGGGACAGAAATCTCTTATTGTTAAACTACTTTTCAATCTGGAGAATTACACAAAGTTCTCCCACCGTCAGTGCGCTGCCTGCTTTATGAGAGGGTGGTGGGGTGGGGAGGGGAAGGCCTACCCTGAAAGCCACTCAAAAGCCTTGGCAGACCACCAGTGCTCCATCTCCTCCCGCTCTCCCCCTGCTTCTGGGCCCGCTGCACCCGTCTGGTGCGTCTACTTTAGCAAAATTAAACAAGGGAGCAATAGATATAAATATAACAAAGTCAAAAAGTACAACAGCAGAGAGAGGCCAAAAAAAAAAAAGGTTAAAAAACAGCAAGAGTAAATCCAACCGCACCACTAATCCTCAGTAAATGCACTTAAAATGAGGGACTTAGATTCATAATTTGACATATTAATTTACAAAGTCTCTTAGCGCTGGAGGCAAAATAAAAGCACGGAGAGGGTCGTAGGCGGGCTAGGAGAGCTGCAGGATACGGTGGGAGCAGAGGGCCCCCCCAACCCTCTTCAAAGGGACTCGGGCAACATTAGAAGTACAATGTCCCACATGCTTAAAAAGGCCCTGGTTCAGAGCCAGTGGGCAGCCTAGAATTGGCTATCCGGATTGGCTGCCCGGATTGGCTGTCCTGATTGGCTACCCTGATTGGCTGTTCGGATACAGCCCTGCCCTGTAGAGGTCTTGTGAAACCCTGACTGAGACGCTGTGCAAGAGGTTGCAGGAAGTGAATGTGTGCTGATCCATGTACACAGGCACATGCACACACGTGCAGGCCGATTCGCCATCAGCTTTCGATGTTGTGATGCTCAGTATCCCAAGCGCACACTGTGGTCACAGTCAAAGTCTCTGACCGTAGTGGGACACAGAGTTGAAATGAGGAATGACAAAGGGTTAAAGGACAGCTCTTGCATGTTAGGTCCACTAGTTGTACCCTACCAGTTGGCCAGCGCATGGACAAACACCACGGAAGTCCTCTCGCATTTCTCAGACCACACGCCCTGACGACTATATAGGGCACATTTCAATTTTGTTTACTCCTGAGCAACTGCCTGTAACCAAACCAAATGCATTTCCATCAAAAATTCCGGCTCCGTTTCTGCACGTCGGTTTACAAACATATTCCAAGCATATAAATGTGAGACGGCAAACAAAACCTGACACACCAGTGCGCCTCATCTCAAGGAGAACGCTTTAAATAAATCAGCCAAATAAACAGAAGAGAAGTGAGAAAAAAAGGGAAAAAATGAGAGAGGCAGAGCGAGAGAGAGATGGAGAGAGAGGAAGAGAAAGGAGAACGCAGCGCGCAAAGGCATTACAAATCCTCGCCGTTTGGCCAAGCCGGGTGTCCTTGGCTGGGATGAAGAACGACACTTCTGCCTGGCGAGTGTTTATGGCATCGGGAGAGCTGGCGGAATGGGGGGTGGGGGGTGGGGATGGATTACTCCATCAGCAGAGCGCAGCGTGTTCACCGAGCGAAGGGCCTCAGCACGGCTCTGCCCACAGTACCTCGCACCCGAAACAGCCGTCTGCCGCGGCTGTGCTGGAAGCTCCATGAGGCTTGATCCTGAGAGGCACGGGCGCGCCACGCCACCCAAAACTAGCCCATGGAATAACCAAGGCGCTCAGGGGGCGTGAACATGAATGAATGTGGAGGAGAAGGCTCTAGAAGGGAGAGTGGGAAGTGTAACAGCAGCTCTGTATCACTGGACCTCTGTCTCGCATGTAGAGGAGTTAGTCCTGTTGACCTCACCACACTGGTGGGTAAACACACACACAAACACACACACACACACAAAAATATACAGAGCTAGGAAATGCTCAGTGGGCCAACTGAGGTCAGAACAGTTGTTTAGACAACATGCTAACCCCATGCACTCTGGGTCCACTAGGTGGCATCAGCTCATCCATTCATATGAAGTGTCATATCTCTAATTCAAGACGGGAAGCCTCAGATCTTCACGCAGGTGGCTTATTCTGAATGTCTGCTGCCACCAGCACAACCACACAAACCGTGACTTATCACCGTCAGCCGGGACACCACAAGGACGTCGCAGGACAGGAATACAAAGCTCCAGATCCAACCCCAAACCCCTTTCCTGCATCACATGTGAGCTCGGCCACAGGTTCCAGTCTCATCTCCACATACACAACTGCCATGATTTGTTTGAGTCTCCTCTAATGGCGGTTGATAGCCACTTTTAGCTGGACCGATTGCTTTTGCGTTAAAGAAGATTTGTGCTCTGAGTAAATCTCTCACTAATAACTGTCGAATAGAAGGTGTGAGGCCCATGCTGTGGGTCGCCCCTAAAGCCCATTATAAGTGCTGGTGAGGGTATGTGCAGTGCGCTAATTGAAGTAGTGTCACATTCGCCAACAGAGCCTATAGGCACGAATTAGTTTCTAGACTAGGCGGCTTAAGGTGAGAAAGTGCTACACGGTTTAAATTGTGCCAGTTTAAGAGTCCCGTGAGCACAGCACAGCATAAGGTGGCATGGCTAGTATATAACAGCCAGTTTATGTACAGGTTACTTTAATGTCTGTCATGCGGCGACAGTGACGTCAACCTTGAAGAGAATGTCTGCTTAGTCAGATAAAACGTTCCTTTTACAGGATCGTTTACTAGTGCTGACACTACAGTGTTGTGGTTGAAAGCGTCTCTAAATATCCCGTGAAAGGCAGGCCAGGTGACGCAGCGTATTCTGCACAGGCGTGGCGCTGCGAGGCCAACAGCCACCCCGCCGAGGGTGGGCGCACGGGTTTCCTTCCTTGACATTTCTATGAACGTCTGCATCTGTGTAATCAGCGGTTGGCCTGAGCTGCTAGCCACGCTCCCATCCTCGCAGAGCGGCGCCGGCTCGACCATCGCCCTCGACCCTGATCAAAAAGTAACCGAGGACAACGGCAAGAATGACACCTGCTTGGTTTGCCTGTGCACTCTGGAGACAGCCATCCGCCCAGCTGCCTGGCTCCACAGCGCAGACACACACTCACAGTGTAAACACTGTATACGCTCTATCCACATGCAGGCCCAAGGTAGGGTGGTAAATGCCATGCTGTATGTGGGCACAGCCCGCTGGAAAGTCTAGCTCAGTCACTGAAGCTCTTGTGTGGCGAGGAATTTAGTCCCAATGCAACTGAGCGCTGCCATTTTGGGTGCTAAATCTCCAAGGGCACAACATTGACATTTAAGGTTTGAGAAATTGGCCTCATGATTTTTCTTCATCCCTAGGGACTCATTAATGCTGCTACATATTCACCACACAACATGTTTTACCATAATTAGCTTTCAACTCACTTAATCCTTTTCTTTCCATGAGAATCAAAGAAAATTGTAATCATACATCTATCAGCAAAAGAAAAAAGGACACAGCATAATCCCCTGTGTAACTTAACCATTAAAGATTTCACTGCTCTTCTGTTGTTAGCATGGAGCAAGGAACTCCTGAGGAGACAGAGAGAGGAAGCTTGCAGCAGAGTAAAAGTGAAGTTTCCTGGTCGTTAGCCTTGGCTATGTAGAGAGACCGGCCTCTGACAAGGCCATGCATAGTGCTGACACATGTACAATAATGCACAGTACTGACACACGCACGGCCATGCACAGTGCTGACACACGCACGGCCGTGCACAGTGCTGACACACGCACGGCCGTGCACAGTGCTGGCACACGCACGGCCGTGCACAGTGCTGACACACGCACGGCCGAGCACAGTGCTGACACACGCACGGCCGTGCACAGTGCTGACACACGCACGGCCGAGCACAGTGCTGACACACGCACGGCCGTGCACAGTGCTGACACACGCACGGCCATGCACAGTGCTGACACACGCACGGCCGTGCACAGTGCTGACACATGCACAGTACTGACACATGCACATCCATGCACAATACTGACACATGCACAGTACTGATACATGCACATCCATGCACAGAACTGACACATGCAGAGTACTGACACATGCACATCCATGCAGAATGCTGAGACATGCACATTCATGCACAGTACTGACACATGCACATTCATGCATAGCTATGTGCAGTGCTGGGACATGCACAGCCATAGACATTGTTTACACAGGCACAGTATTGAAACATGCTCCATAATGCCACTGCATATGGCAGGAGACCTGCAGCCCAAAGCTCACAAAAGGAGTAGGATTACTAACCTTTAAAATAATGTCTAGAAACTTTTAAAATGTTAGAAATTAATAAAGGTAATAATTACTAGTACCTAAAAAAACTATAACTTTTATCTGCAAACATCAGAATCTACACAGGAAACTTAGCCTCCCGGCACCTTTCAAAATAAAAACAAAAAACCTTTTTGTTTCACACCGCCATCTATGTTTTCCTCATGTTGTTCTTGAAGTGATGAAAACATTTCTAGTGGTCTAATATGGGAAGAAGCCCACTTCACCCCCTCAGAGCCCCGCTGATGCCTGTTGCCACTTGTGCTAAGCATGGAGCTTGATTGGTAGAACGGCCCCCACTTCTCTAATCAATAGGAAGCAGACGGTCTTGATTCGGAGGAGCCTGAAAGTACAGAAATCTCTTAGAAAGTGCAGAAATCTCTTAGAAAGTTGGGCCACTTTTTGTCCCGTCTTTCTGTCTCTCTTTCACTCTCTCTCTCTCTCTCTCTCTCTCTCTCTCCTTTCCCTACCTTCCCTCTCTCACTCTCCCTTCCTCTCTCCAGCGGTGACTATAATCGTTCATGCAGTAGATGTACTCTGCTAGTGTGACATGAAGACTTTAGAGGGAAGATGAGGGGGAGATCAGAAGACACACAAAAATCCCCAGTTAGAGAAAAGAAACACAAACAATTAAAGCGCCATCAGTGGTAAACTATTCATCCTCATTATCAGTCTCTCAGCAGAGGCCTTGTCAAGCTCTGACTCCACAAATCTTTTGTTCACCGACTTGAGGGAGATGTACTATTACCACAATGAATAACTTAAACTCCACTGTGCAAACAGCAGAATGTTTTGGAGATACTTACTGCGGGGTCCACAGCACATGGTCACGTGCACATACAAGCATATGCACAACACACAGATACACACACACACACACACACACACACACACACACACACACACACACACACACACACACACATACACACACATTATGCCTCCCTTATGCCTGTCTGGCACTGGCACCAGATTTAATCAGGAACAGTCAATGAGTTTTATTACTCAAAAGACATAATCCTCTGATGAAACACCAATGTGTAGAGCAAATTTCAATGTAAGATTTCCCCAGGAATAATTATGCAACTGACGTGAGCAACATCTACTGTAATGTAATAACAGGAGAGACCTCGGTACCTACAGCTCCTAATGGCAACAGGGAAACTAAACAAATCCTCTGCTCATGAAAACATCTACAAATGTCTTCACACGTCTATACAAAAGAATCTTCCATCTTCTGATCTGAATTTAGATCATGAAATTGAAGTTCCATGCAAACAAATGTTAACGTGCAAACAAATGTTATTAATGCTTAGTTGTACATTTTTAATATCTGCAGACAAGTGCACAAAACCCAAGTCCAAAACAAGAAGTGCACAAAAATATTTAAAGTACAATTACTACATGTGCTAACAATACTAATCAACTAAATAAATATTCGTTGACTATAAAAAAGAGTAAACAATATTAGAATACATTAGTAATAAACAATCAAATGTTGTAGGCCTATAAAATCTCAATATTAAATCACTAATTATATCCTTGAAACTAATTTGCATGCAGGACCCTACGGAAGTTCCCATAATGTTTCTAATTCCACCATATACAAAGAGCTTTCAAAACCACTTTAACGATGCCTTCAGGAAATATTCATTATGTTTTTGGTACTATCAAGCTGTGCATAATGGGGGTCTTAAGTTCTATAAAACAGAGTAAGAGAACAGGAGCAAGGGAGAATGAGAGAGTAAGAGTGAGAAATAGCTAGTGTTAGAGAGAGAGAAGGAGAGAGAGAGAGAGATAGTTCAAGTAAGGTCCAACTGCCTCAGAAAAGACATACTACTGCCTTAATCTGCATACAGCTGACAAGAAAGTGAGTTATATCTCATCTAAATGTAAATTAGGTGTTTTATACCTTCAGTAAACAGTTTACATAACCATGGACTGTTTTAATAAACCAATTAGAATTTATTACCTTGATACTAAGGATATGAGCCATTTCTCTGAATTCACATTTTTATGCAAAACCCTGACAGCTGTCTTGGGGGGGGGGGGGGGGGGGAAGGAGAAACAATTGTATTGGCAGCAGGAGGTAAGCTGAGTGATATCTCAGCTTTAGGTCAAATGTACATTTACTCCAACTCCTGCGACTCGCTCAGCAATAAATTAGGCTCGAAGTGAGAGGACGTGTGCAACTGTGATGTCACACCTTTAAAATACATCACACGGAAAGAGATGCATTTGCATGAGCTATATTCATTTTCCATCTGCCACTGTCAAATACCGAGTATATATTGCCGGTGGGTGAATTGAGAATTGACACATCAACTGAATTCACAATGGTATGTCCAAAACAGGCATGATTATTACAGCTACAACTACAGTATTATAAAATGGGCTTGGCAACATGTTCCCTTGATGAGCTTGACCTTAACGTCTGGCATACAGCTCCAACTGTTCCAAACGCAAACACCAAAATGCAAACACCAAAACACAAACACCAAAAAAGGAATAACGGAAACCACAGACAGGATGACAAAAGTTCCGCTCAGAAGGCGCAGCAGAGTTTGCTCATGAGCCGGCTGCCACCCCACCCCCCACCTCCCATCCCCCCACCCCCACCCCGGGTCAAGCTTAAAAAGATGAATCTTCAGATCCTGGGCTTCCTTCTTTCTTCCCAGCCGTCCGAGGTGAGTGGCTCTGGTGAGGTTGGAGCACAGTACTAAGCAGCGCTCAGCGCCTAAAAATCCACGGACGGCCCCAGCCAGCCTTTGTCAGCACGCAAGCGCTTAGCGGCGTTTAGCCACTGTGCTGCTTTGCTTTGCTGAAGCAGCAACAGGACATTAATTTGACATTAGCGCAGTAATATCAATTCCTCTCCCCTTTCCCATGCAACTTGGGTAATGCATTTACTGGAAAGAGATTAATATCAATTCCATAAATCATTCAGGAGAATTTCCCCAGCCAGACACATGGGGGTAATATCATATATGTTAGCTGATCTCTGCCTGGCCGCTCGATGCTCATTAATCAATGTGGCGGCTCCTCAGGGCCAGTCAGGAGGGAAAGCAGAGAAACTTCTAAAATCCCATGATTATTTATTTATATTGACTCTGGCTCTGTAAATTTATGTTGATCGTATTCCTTGTCCTTTCGCCGCTGCCCTTTGCTGCCCACGAGCAGAGGTGCTGATACAAAGCAGGGCGGAGCCTGTGGGTTCCACTGCAGCGATGGGCTTCAGAGGCCGAGCGCACTACGCTTCACCGTGGCTCTCCTGGCTACACAGTCTGACTTTGAGCCTTCAAAGGTGCTCTCTGGCTACACATCTCCCCATTTCTTTCATGCAGGCCTACTCATGCATTGTATACCATTGTAATGCAATGCTTTTGGGCTTCATCTGAAACCTCCAATTTTAGCTTTCGATCAAAAGCTACAAAATCATACACTTTCATCCAGCCTCTCTCAGCGCGAAGTAACAAGCTGATAAGACCAAAACAGCCAGCCCATCCTAAAATTGCATTGATATGGAACATTTCCAAAAGCACAAAAATCCTTTAAAAAGTGCTCCCATGGGGAGACCAGAGGCAGGGGCAAGCCTTGGCCCTGCAGTGGAGTGAATTGGTTGCCTGTCAAGAATATGAAAGCTGAGTCTCATCTGTTGGAGACCCTGAACCTAATCTCCCAGCAGAGAATGATATTGTGTCTGTTCCAGAGTCCCACTGATTCACTGTCAATCCAGCCGCAAGCCTCTCTCAGCTGCCCACTTGACCTTGTCACAGAAAAAGCACTTTATTTTCATTACGCCGCCATATTCATTCGGCCCTTGCAAAAGGAACCAAACAAAGGCCATTTACTCAAAGCATTCTTCAAAATGTTATCGCACTGTTTAATTACAGCTTTCAACAAGGCAGACAGACAAGGTAAAAGAGCAGGCACTCTCGTGTCAGGCTTTACATTTTTTACCCTCTCTTTTTAAAAGGAGATAATTAGTCAGTAAAAGCATGGCTCACATTGAGAACTGTCTGGTGCTATACAGCAGGAAAGTTCAGCTCAACACAAGATGAGAGCTGCTACTGGTCATCATGTGACGTCAAGAGAAAGCAGCGGCAGCCAAACGTTTCACTCCCGACGTCCCCCTACAGCACAGGCTTCCTGTGCGCCAACATCTGCAGCCGTAGGTGTGTTGTAGGTCGAATGCTTGTGCCTCTAGAACAGTTAGACCTAGAGAGGTCTTGGTGCCGCATGGAGCCGGACTGCAGGCACTCCAAAGAGTGAGCATCAGGCCTTCGCATTTCCTGAAGTTTTTGAGCATCGTGGATTTTGTCTGTGAATCGCTCTAGAGGAGGTTTCCATAAGCAAGCATTTATCAACACAGTACAACTGCCAGCATTTGCATTTAGCAGAAAGAAACCAGATTCAGCAAGCTGGAAGGGTGGAATTACCAAGCTGCTCTGCAGGGCAGAGGGGGCTTGCTCATAGAATATCAATTAGGCAGGTTGCATGACACTGAAACATATTCTTGTATCCCAAAATAGGTTGTATTTTCTAGTAACAGCAGAGAATTTTGAAAAAAAAAAAAAAAGATAAAACTAAGAGCAAAATCTCATGTGACAAGTGTGCAGTGCCGCTGAGACGAGAAGTTATAGCTCACTGATGCTGGCTTTTCTGCAGTGGTCATGGCAACGCTTACATCACTGAGCCAGTCACATGACTAGCCATGAGCAAGCAACAGCAACTATGTGCAAAATATTTACTGAAAGTGATATGCAAAAATATTACTTAGTGTAACAGGCATCTAGGTTAAAAAAAATGTAGGATATGAGCAAAATAGCTACAGGCAATGTTTTCCCCAGGACTTCTGTGTGGTTTTGAGGTTTGCTCTGGAATGTGCATTTAGTTCCCTCGACTGCTGTTATAAATAGCCAGAGGGAAATTCAGCTTCACTAAGTTTCTCACAGAATGGCCCATTCACTTTATAAAGGCCCATTCGCTAAAGTTGTCTCATTGTAAGCTGCATATTGTGTGTGTGCGTGTGTGAGCGTGTGTGTATGTGTGTGCGTGCGTGTGTGTGTGTGCGCGTGTGTGAGCGTGTGTGTGTGTGCGTGTGTGTGGATGGGCTGGGAGTGAAAAAGATGAAGCAAAAAAAGGGCAAATCTTTCAAGCATAGCTGATGTCACAGAGGCTCCCACATGGGACGCTCTGCTCCAGGTTTTGTGTACTATCCTGCCGGCTTTACCCTGGCACCGCCCACCGATCACTACAGTTATGGGTATTTCTGAGCCTCATTTCCTGGTCCGCTGTTGCGCTGCTGTTGCGCTCCATCTGGTTTTCGCCCTCTGCTTGTCTTTGTGTTCATGATTATGGATGTGCCTGCTGTCTCCGTGTGCGTGCGCTTCTTTGACCCCGCTGCCTCCTGGACTAGCCCTGGTAAACCCTCTCAGCACATGCACATCCTGCTCTCACTACTTCACATTTCCTACAGTTTAAGTGAATATCCTCTGTGACGGGATCAGTGTTGTGAGAAAAATCTCAAGCATTTGCCTGTTATATTGCAGTTGTCTTTATATTATTTAAACTAGTACACTTTTGACTTTGTACCTCTCTTTTGTCAAGATGATCTTATTTCCAAGAGTCATGTGATATCCTGCTGACCAGATGTGTGCAGTATAGAAAACAATATGTAGATTTAATAAGAAAATATGGAGTTTTAATAAGAATCCTTGAGCAATTGTATTTGGACTGTAATTGTAATTGTAATTGTAAGTGGATGTGTGAAGTACAAGGCATTGACACTTTTTGTTCTTCACCTCATATCTGGATTTTTTTGCAACTGTAGGCCATCAGTCCAATGTATTATCTTTCATCAAAACAAAATCAACCAAACCTATGATAGACCGTGTAGACAGGGGCATGCAGTATACTACACCTGAGCGTAGCATTAGTGTGTTGGCACATACACAGGGTAAAAGGAAAAATGTTGAGAATCCCAAGAGTACCCGGACTGAGCTGCAAAACTGCCAGCGTACTCACCACTCTCAAAGCAGGCGTCAAAGGTGAGGTGGCCTTTCCTGGGGGCTCCCGTGTGCCCTGGAGGAGTCACTGTCAGTTTGCTCACATTCCCCACCAAGGCATCATCTCCTCCAGCCTCGCTGCCTGCAAAACACACTGGTATTAAACAGAATTAAAAGGTAAACACATCAGTATTCTTTGGTACTGTTTAACACCTATTGGGACTGCACAGACTGCTATATAAAACCCCCATGTTTATCATCTTTTGATATATTCAGACCTGAAAGATTTTAGAATAGCTGTTGTGGGTCAGGGAATCTAACATTCGATTTTTACAGGACATCTGCTGAGTAAAACTTTCAGTAGGCTACAGCCAAAAAAAAATGGAACTGAATATAGTTAAACAGAATAACATTGATTTCTTTTTTGAGCATTTTAGGTCATACTGATTGTAGCTTATGTATTGAAAGTATTTGGGAATTATGTCTTTTGGCAATATTATTAGTTGTTCAGAAACTTGAATAAACATTTACTTTCTGCCGAAAGTATTGCAATAAATACCGAGTGTTTAGTCATTTCGTAAAAATATGATAGGTGGTTCCGAAAACTTTGATACCCGGCCGAAAAGCAGAACCACAGCCTGTAGGTAGTTTATCCAAACACACCGCAGCCATGCGTGCTGTCTGTAGACTGCACATCTCTGCGCTATGCAGTGGCTACTTGGCTCATTTTCATATTGTTCGTATTGAAGCCGTGCTCCTGCCATGTTAAAGACCTCGGAGAGCTGATATACTAATATATAATATATAATATATACTGATATACTAAACTGGCTGATTGCTGTCAGTGACTCGGTTCTCGGACCCTGACAGCCAGCGAGGACAGCCATCCTAGCAAACGTGCTCGGAATAACGACGCTATTGAAGGGATTCCCCTGCAGTCCGTTCACTTTGCGCACAACCAGCCATCTTAGCTACATCCTTCGGCGCGGTATTTGCGAGGACGACGTCCGAAAACAAACAGACTATTCCGTTGTTTATTACTCAGGTCGGTCGTAGCCGTGGCTTGACCTCATTCTAACGGACCGCCGCTAACGCTAGCTGGTTAGCCAGAGAGCTTAGCACTTAGCCGCAGCTAGCTAGAGCGGCTTGGTTAGCGTTATCCAGCGAACACTCGCTCTTTATAAACGTGGAGTCCGCCATGGCTCAGCACCACGTCCAGCGCCCATGTGTCTGCGCTTGTCAGACGCGGCGGTGGCGCTGGTCTCTGTGTTTACACACCAGCGTCGAGGTCTCTGCTCTTCTCCTCCATCTTCCGCTCCGCTTTTCCTCTCAGCGCTGGCGGGGCTCGAGACGCCGAACGCATGTTGCCAAGGCAACGCCGCGCGACCCGGGTGAAGAAGGCGGTGCGCGCGCGCAAGGATTTTAACGCGTGCACCAAACGCGGCAAGGTGCGCGCGCAGGAAGCAGGTCCGGCTCCCCCAGGCCGCGCGGATGTCTCTCTGCAAGCGCCTGCCTTTCTGCATGGGACGGAATATGGCTGTCGAAAGTATGGAGCTTAGACACACCCGGTCTTTGTTTGTTTCTAAGCTACTCTTTTCTGCATTTTTCTGCAAGAAAAATACAGTGAATGTATCAAAAGAATGAAATGATGTGATTATGGTGTGTTAAATAAACACTGTTATGTAAGTAGCTTTACTTTACTATTAGTGTTCTCTTAACGAGCAGTAGGAGGGTGCCACCTGCGATTCTTTCCCACCGATCTTGAAGAGACTCTGACACATGCTAAGCGCTTGTATGGTGAAAGTCTAAAATTCTGAATGAAAACTATTTGCTTAATTGGGCTCAAATTATTTTGGAAATTAATTCATATATAGCCTGTCAACATTCAGTATTTTAAAACATGTAAGCATAAACCATTAGAATGAAATGCCTTGAACATTATGAAAAACATACATTCAGTCAGATGTATTCTAAGTTTTGACTGGTACTGTACATAAATAAGCTTGTTTTATACAAAAATACCGTGTCCTTTATATTTAGCCTTTACATCATTCATCAAAAGTTTTTGGCTTTAAAAATTCTAATTTCTTCTCCCTCTGAAAAACATGCCAATTGTAAGTAATGCCTTGAGTAGCCGGTTGCACCACATGTTCATCAACATGTTTTTCTTTGTATTTTTAAAATAATACTAATACTAATACTAATACTAATACTAATACTAATACTACTACTACTACTACTACTACTAATAATAATAATAATAATAATAATAATAATAATAATAATATCTTAAATAATTATTTCTGTTCTTTTTCTAAATTATTGTGAAAATCCGGTAATATGCATCATTTAATCATCTTAAAAATGCATTGAGAAACTGACTTTCTGATTAACATATATTTTAATTGTTTTTAATTAGGCTATTATCACAAATCTTTTACAAACATATCACCAATATTTACATATTTATAAATTCACATTTGTGATATTGTGATTGTATATATATTTCTGCTTGATTTATTGTAAAGGGGGAAAAGCAGATGGCAGAAATTGCCATCATCAACTGTTCCTTTCAAGTAGATCAGATTTCAAAATTGCCATGGGCCTCATGACTGACACTGTCTCTCTGTTCTTGGTTTTATGTGGGTTGATTAAAGTGTGTGGATTGCCGGACAATTGGTCCACAGTCTATGTCATGTGACCATGTGACTGTGTTACACGAAGGTATGACCATATCAACACTACTCTGCTAATTTCCATATTAGAATCTCTGGTTGCTAGAAGCATACAAGGATGGTCAGTTGTGTGTGTGTGTGTGTGTGTGTGTGTGTGTGTTAAAGGGGCCTACTTTAATAAGGCAAAATTGATATTTTTCTTTAATGAGGAAAAAATTCTATTTTTCCCCTTTGATCATATTCAGTGAGGAGCTGTACGCAGCTGAGCAGGCAGTGTGGACTGATTATTTTTTAAGTGATAAAAAATCGTCATGGGCAATATTCCCTTAAAAGTGGAACCTGACTAGCTGTCCTTCATGACGTGTCATCCCCTGCCACCACGAGCCGGTTCCTACGTGCTGCACATGTATTTCACCGCACTGCTCAGGCTATGACAAGTAACAGAATCACGGCTCCCTTCCTAATTCCCTCTGTGTTCTCACGTTTCTTAGTGAGCACGCAAGCAAGCTTCCGGCATACACAGGTCTGTTTCCTCCACCAAACAGCCGCGCGGAGCATTCACAGCCGTGTGGAATCTCTGCGGGTATACCTTTGACAATTACAGCACGCCTGCGGGAGCAGAGTCTTCCTCTTCTTCCTCACCTCTCCACCGCGGTGTTCCTGTCACCGCCGAACAGACGATTTAATCAACACATCAATCACACAACACACAGGCAGAAATACTGTCCACTTCTTGATTCTCGCATTTTTAATTGGTTCTCTAGAGATGCTATGTTTTTTTTCTTTCCCACATCAAAATAGTCAAATGTGAAACTCCATTCACCTGCCTAGTATACATCTGCCTCACATTTCTAGTACAAAGGTAAGAATAGCAAATGTAAGTTCTGCCTTTTATGAAATATGTATTAAAACATTTTAAAGACAAATAAACAAAGTTATTGTTTTGTGTGTGTGTGTGTGTGTGTGTGCGTGTGTGTGTGCGTGTGCGTGTGTGTGCGTGACCTCTGGGAGTCCCAGTATTTTTGGTGGTGTACAGGGAAACCCTTTTTAACGGTCCCATGCAGGGACGTCAGGCATGCAGCCTCTCAGTGAATGGGAGGTGATGCATTGAGAAGGCAGCCCACAGGAGACAAGGCAACGCACACAGCAGGCATCAGGAACACGCATCGAGTCACTATGGCGACAGCCATCAGAAGCCTCCTGGGACCCAGGCGGACAGGAGAGGGGGGATGAGGGGCAGCTGACACTGGAATCAACCAGCAGACTCCATGATTTAAGTGACAACCTATCCCAGCAGCCACACACACACACAATACATACAACACACACACACAGACAAGGATGCTCAGGCTCACAGAAATAAAAAAAGATCAGCTCCATTAAAGGAACATGGCAGGATTCTCTCTCTCTCTCTCTCTCTCTCTCTCTCTCTCTCTCTCTCTCTCTCTCTCTCTCTCGTCATTGGCTGCAGTACACCCTAACAGATGGGCCAGTGTCAATAGGCTGCTATTAACCGGACATTTTCCTCTCCTGTGGCATGGAGACCAGAGCATACTGTACTATACGCAGCAAGAAACTCACCCGACCAACCGCGCTCACACCCAGCCTAGCTGATCCCCACACCCGCGTTTCACACAGGCGTTTCAGCTCACTGAGACGTATTCGTGAAAAAGCTCAAAATTACACCATGCTGCAATTGTGCCTCGGTGCAGTTGTCGTGTGAATTTAGGCTTCATTTCATGGAATGAATCCACACTATCACATAAATCCAATCTCATCTTTCCCGTTAACCACGTTAAAAAGCTATGAATCTTGTTTATACCCAAAACATGACAACTTCACTGACGGCAAAACTATTTCCATTTTATATTTCTCCTTCCTATATGGCAGTCCAGTTTCCAACCCAGCAACTGCGCAGTGTTGGATCATAGCATCACATTGCCATTTGCTGGTAGGAATGAATCTGTGACTAAAATCTGACCTCATATTTTGTCATATATATTTTGGGAGACTTACCAAATCAGGAGGTTATTATTTCTCATACTCAGTCCAAGAACATGCGTCATCAAGGTCAGTAATGAAAATACAGCACAACATAAATGTTGCAGAAAAAATCTCAATAAAAGCAAGCTGAAACAGACTACATACAGTACATGCAGTGCATACAGGAAATGTGAAAACCAGTGTAATTTCCAGCAAATAAAAAGCAGATACAAAAACCTCTGTGTTCATTCACAAATTGGGTTAGCTTTAGTTTAGTATAGCATGCTTATTTGTAGAATAAATAGGCTTTCAGGTCTGTTGTAATTGCCAAATGCCCAATCCCAAATATTGGCCACTTCCAGAACCTGCATTATTTCTAGTGTGTTGTGTGTATTTTACAGCTGACAACTTTCATCCAATCAGCTCTGTTTTTCTGGTGACTTGTGTAGTCGCACACGGCAAAAATGCCCAAAGCCCCCCAGCCCAGACTCTGAGAGGACTGAGCGAGCAAGTAACAACTGTAGACATTTAAGAAGGAGACGGAGACTTGTTATTGTTGTTTCAAAGCCCTGTTTTACTGCAGCAATGAGGATTGACCTGCCCCTTGCAGGTCAGACCCACGGCCCGAAATCAAACGAGCTCAGCGTTCGACCACGCCTGGCCCGGCATCGGCCGGCACCTCCCGCCAAACCTAATCCTTATCTCCAATGGTCAGAGATCAAGCGCCGGGTTTAGACATCCTCTCACACCCGAGCACCAGGCTGTGGTCGGCGGCGCACGCAACGCACAGCCGAAATGGAATTTCGGAGGCATGTGGATTTCACGGACGGCAGGCCAGGAGCGTGCGGGCGCGGCACTGCTGATTGAAGAGCCGCTGAGTAAAGCGGCCCGGCTCTGAGGCGCTGATCAAAAAGACGGCCGGCATCGGCTCTGGGAGGGGAGCTGGCATCCGGACCGGAGGTGGTGGTAGGAGGCAGGCGTGCCTGTGTCACGTTTGTTAGAACAGTCTTCCCACCTTGTGGTAACACTGCGAAATGTAGCAGCAGGAGAGTGTGAGCAGCAGAGAGAGAGAGAGAGAGAGAGAGAGAGAGAGAGAGAGAGCATGAGAGGGAGGGAGGAAGAGCGAGAGGAGGGAGGGAGGGAGGGAGGGAAGGGGTGAGAGAGAGAAAGAGAGAACAAGCGAGAGAGAGAGAAAGGGTCGAGGGGGAGCTAGAGAGAGAGAGAGAGAGTTTAAACTAAGAGCTATGGCTTGGGACGGGGTAATCTGCTAGAGAGCAGTGTGCGGATCGGAGCACATTGTGTGAGTGAGTGTGCGGGGAACAGATAAGGGGAGAAGCCCGCCAGCCTGGCTGCTTGTTTTAATGTGCTGACTCCGGGGAGATAAAAAAATATTGACTCTTCAGTCGTGTGCCGAGAGCCAGGGCTCAAGCTCCACGTTTAACAGAGGTGCACCAAACAACAGGGCGCGAAAGGGGACAAAATACGTCCGAGCAAAACCGCACATTTAGAGGATTTTCCCCTCTCTTTCTCTTTTTTTTTTGCCTCCTGCTGGGACCGATTCCTGTTTCCGGTAGAAAGCGAAGGGAGACTCTTCCACTGACGTACACAGAGGCGAGAGGACAGCAAGACACACGGCCGCTGACGACAAGATGTTTGAAATCAGCCGAACCCTGAACGCCGCTTTGCTGAGCAATGAGGTAAAGACATAGGATTTGATTCTTCCTTCACCCCGCTTCTTTCCGTGCGTGAGTGTGCGTGCGTATGTTGCCAGACCATTCCGTGGAGTGTGACGTTCCGTGTGTCTGTGCTTTTTAAATGTGCCCACGTTTCTGGCTGCGGACATGGTAAGGGCGAGAGCAGGAACAGGCGTGTAGGGCTAGTGTTCCAGGGAGGGAGGTTGAGCTGCGTCGCTCGCTGTTCTCTGGGCTCCTCTGCGAGGGATGGGAGGCTAGACTCGCCGTCTCCGCCCCCCATAGCACACAGACATGTACGCGCACGCACGCGTGCGCGCGCACACATAACCATTTCATTTTCTCATTTACTCAAAGCAAGATGGCTCTAACTGCTGAGCTTGCTTGATGACTCGCCCATCTGGGGCTCACAACGAGCGCATGTGCGTGCGTGAGTGCGTGCGTGCGTGTGTGTGAGTGTGCGCGTGCGCGTGTATGCATGTGCGCGTGTGTCAGTACGGACATTCTAGCACAAGCGTGAATGCGAGCGCACGGCTGTCCATCACTATAACTGTCCACCCCCTCTCTCTCTCTCTCTCTCTCTCTCCTCCTTTTCTCTCCTCTCTTGCGCTCCCTCTCTTTTTACCATTCTCCTCTCTCCTTCTTTCCCCATTTTTTTTTCTTTGTCCCATCCTGTGTGTGATCGTGCACCTTGCGGACAGTATCTGAAGATGATGGTAAGGCACTCCCATTACTCTGCACTAGCCCAGGCTGAAGGCTCCGTCCCAGGCATGGCCTCGCTGCCAGTACCTCGCGACCCGTCCGGCCAGCGGGGGGCCAGGCCACTAGGGGTAAGAGGACAGACAGATGCGTGTGAGTCACGGCATGATCACGCGTGAGCGCGCAGCGCAACAAACAGAAGCAGAGTAGCGTAATAGTTACTGCATTTAGACAAATAAGTGTGGCTCTGAGCCTGGGTTAGCTAGTGCTTTCATGCTTTCTTGGGTGATCACAAGTCTGCCTAGTATTTCTATTAGTAACATTCTAGCTGAGAGAGAGAGAGAGAGAGAGAGAGAGAGAGAGAGAGAGAGAGAGAGAGAGAGAGAGAGAGAGAGAGAGAATATTGACTTGTTTGTGTATGTTTTACCAGGTGTGCGTTTACACCTTGTGTGTGGTGATGCTTGAAATTGAAAGTCTGTTTGTCTGTGCATGTGTGTGTGTCGCTGTGTATGTTTGTGTAAGCATGCATCTACTCATTTTGGCATGCGAAAGGTTGCTTATGGGTGATGTGTAAGTGTATTTGGATTATGTAAGGTGTGACCTTGAATTTTTCAGCTATTTTCACTGTGCCATCCTGGAGCACAAGACCCTTTTAGTGTGAGGCAGCATGTTAAAGTAAGGTGTTTTGGCACCCTACAATGTGGGACAGCTTTTCATAATGCATAGCCTCAGAAAGCCATATCCACATTACTGAATGATTTCCTTTCTGGAAAAAAAACAAAAAACATGAGTAAATACATCAAGCATAGGACAACATAGCTAACTTTTATTCAGCTATTCTTCATAAATCAACGGAGCTGAAGTGGTTTGTAATTAAGATAATCCGAGAACCTCGTTCATGTTAACAGCTGCATGATGTAAAATCTAAAATATTATACATGTATCTTAATTTATAGCGACGTCGTAAATCATTGACTGGTGCAACCGGACGCGTTTCACGTCCAGCGCACGCGCATTGTACCTTCAAACGCAGCACGAAAGGACGAACGAGTGACGAAACGGGCTGCCGATGCTCCGGTCTCCGCTCCGCTCTCTAAAAACGCTCCGGTCTCCGCAGGTGAGCGGGTCCGGGCGAGCACGCGAGCGGACGGGAGAACCCTGGCGGAGCGCGAGGCGCACGGTTGCACGCCTGTCCCCGGCTCGGTGCATTAAACTGACACGAAGCCGTGGGTGTCTAATCTGCGATGGGCTCTCGTTCCGTTTTCCCCAGCAAACAGGATCAGGCTGGCTGCCTGGAGCTAGCGCACTCTCCCACAAAGCGCAGTGCTGGTGACAGCCCCTGAGCTCCTTTGCCAACACACACACACACACACACACACACACACACACACACACACACACACACACACACACACACACACACACACACACACACACACACAGTGATGGCATAGCTAAGCGGCGTTTACCTGCAACGTTCGTTGCTGAAATCCTTACTCGTAGTTCTTGCGTGCTGTGGTGTGTGTATGTTTAATGTTCTGAACCCATAAGAATTGTTATTGTCTGTAATGTTTTTTCCCCCCTTTGGACTGCAGATTACTAAACTGCTGAAAAACGTTAAGAAAAAATAAAAACAAAAACAAATTATTACGGAGATAGCTCCGTGTGACACTGTCACAAGATGCCTCTACTAAAACCAGAGGAATATTTAGCTTCATTTATTCATTTTCTCAAGGAATAAGCAGGAAGAAAATCGTCATTCTGATTTCTGTATGTCAGAACACATACATAATACAGAACAAATACAGAACATAGTGTCAATTCAAGATCTAGAAGTCAAACTGATCGCAATGATCACAGTGCAGTCGTCCCTGTTGATGGTGCATAAGTTATTTATGTCTCATGTAATGTAAGACTGTCGGATGATGGTGCACCAAATACCCCACTCCTAAATAGCTGATAGCGAAATGCTTGTCTTTAAAACACCAGGGGAAAGTCTATTCTCTTGAATAAATCCACAGGGATGGTGTAGTCAGCCGTGCCAGAACGACTCGGAGGCCAGGGCGAAAATACAAAAAAGAATCCACATACGAATCGCATTTCTTATATTTAAGCACGTTTCAGATTGTAATTAACCAGGTTAAAACAGACCATCATTACAGTGATTAATGGCACCTTCATTAAGGGAAGCCAGATCATTTGCATACATTAGATGAGTGTGAAGCAGGAGGTAAAAGTGCTATGGGGGGGGGGGGGTGCACTTTGCAAGGCAGCAAGATATTTTCATCAAATTAAAGCGCGAGCTTAAATGCCTTGGGTTGTATTCACAATGCAAGCAGAAAAAAAACATACTTGAAATGTCCTGTAGGTACATACAGCCATCCGTAGGCATGCATATGGAGTGTGCAAACAACCGCTGCCTGCTGTTTGCAATGCAGTGTAACTCAGTACCAGCGTTCCATGGCCCCTAAGACAGTCAATAAATCGTTAACCATAATCTTAGGAAAGGAAGTTGTTCTACTTTTTCCAGACATCAATTGGTATTAAAACAGAGCTGGCGATAATGATCAGAATGAATATGGCAAAGCAAGAATGTAGAAATCACTGCTGGGTGATGAAGTCATGGATTTAGCTACCCTTACTATACAGTGTTTGAGTGCAAAAGCGGTTAACACACCGGAACTCGGAGGATGTCCACAGCGCCCTAGCCCACAGCGAGAGTTCGGGCGGCGTTCCTCGTACAGCGGCCGAGGGCTCGGATCGGGGAGCAAATCCGCAGGGGTTGCGCTGGGGAGGCAGGAGAGCCCACGATGGCCCACCCGCGGGCTCAGCTGCACTGGGTGGACACTGGGTGGACACTGGGTGGACACTAGGCAGGAGGAAAAGTACAGTATTCCGAGGCGGCAGAAAGAGGTGGTGATGGGGAAGGCGCTGCAGGGAGTAGCAGTAGCACAGCAGCAGTGGCTGAATGGCTGGGATATGCTACCTATACAAAACACACTGCATCCGGCTCTGCAAATCTGGAAAAAGTGAGTTTCCCAGGAATGGACACGGCACTTGTTCACACACACACACACACACACACACACACACACACACACACACACACACACACACACACACACACACACACACACACACACACACAAATGTACTGCTCTTTTACAGCTGTTCCATCACACCAAACACAGAGGTTTTTTTCGAACGTCATTTTCAGCCATTTTGAGGAGGTTATAATTTCCCCTAAACTCATTTGAAGGAGCAGAGACGCACGCGGAGGGGTGGGGGAGAGGAGACGGAGCAGTGGAGCGATTGGCAAATGTCTGCTGGCAGCGTTGGAGATAGGCAGGGTCAGCTCTATTTCACAACAGTGATTAGCTCAGCCCATCTGCCGGCCCGACCGGCTCCTCCTGCCGTGATTGCACTGTTTCTCTGCTTAATGTAGCCCAGGAAATGAGTTCATTTGTGCTGCTCAACCCCAGGCCCACTGATCCGAGAACAGGTGCGACATTCTGCTGCGCACAAAGCCAGAATGTGTGTGTATGTGTGTGTGTGTGTGTGTATGTGCGTATGTGTTTTTGCGCATATGTAAGTGCGTGTTGGTGTGTGTGTGTGTGTGTGTGTGTGAGTGTGTGTGTGTTTTTGCGCATATGTAAGTGCGTGTTGGTGTGTGTGTGTGTGTGTGTGTGTGTGTGTGTGCGTGTGTGTGTGTGTGTGTGTGTGCGTGTGTGTGTGCGAGTGTGTGTGTGTGTGTGTGTGTGTGTGTGTGTGTGTGTGTGTGCATTTCTATATGTGTGAGCTGTTTACTGGCAAAGCAGCCAGTGAAGCAGACTCATCAACCACGAAAGCATCTCAAAACAATAGCAGTAGATTGCAGTCGATCAACCTTCTGCACAAAAATATGAACAATTTTTCATTCTGCTTTCAGATGGATGTTTCTTTCTGGCATAATAACTCACCTCTGCCTAAAGTTATGCTCTCTTTTTGCATATTTTTATGAATTTAATAAACTTCAAATGTAGTCTAGAAAGAAATTGTAAATTCATATGCGTTGTTTATCTTTTAAGTGAACTGTGCTCACCATGCTTGACGTGCACCCTTGTCTGTTTCTCAGTGTGAAGCTGTGTTGGTGCTCTCGGTCTCGGGCATGGAGGTCACCTCCATCACCTGGAGCTGGTGCGCTTTAGCCACACACACCTCCCGTTCAGAAAGGGCAAGAGAAAACAGCTAACCTACGTATAGGTCAATCAGAGGTCACCACCACACACACCTACACACGCACACAAACGCACACACACACACACACACACACACACACACACACTCACAATGCTCATAATGCGGTGCGAACATCGCAGGCAGAGAAACAGGGAATCCTACAGCGTAAAATAGTATTAAAGAAGCCCCTATTATTCACAGCTCGAAGCTAAACATCATATAGACCTGCTTCCAAATACAATTTAACCGTTACTGATGAACAGGCTAAAGAGAAGGATTTGAGCTTAATTATAGCGGTTTATTTTGAGGTGTCAAATTCAGAGGGAATGGACAAGAATTACACATTTTTGCTAAAAATGGATTTTAGGAGCGGACCCCCTTTACCTTCTGCCTCACTGTCACATGCGTTTAAGCTTCACGGATGTCTTGCCCTAACGGCTGCTTTTGCTAGTGAAGTTTAAAAAGGAGAGACTCCCCAAAACGTACGTCATTCCCAGACCAGGCCGAGCGGAAGCAGGGAAGCTGTAATGAGGATGTAAGGAGTTGTTGTGTCCTTATCCAAAGCTCATTGCCTGACACCCTGCATCCAGCCCATCAGTGCACTTCCTCTCTTCTCCCAATTATGCTGCTATGCAGGCAGCTGCAGGGACTCCCACCAGACAGCCAGAAGGCAGGGTTTGGGCTTCTGCAGGAACAGCGGGAAAAAAAAAAAGGCACACGTGGGATTCCTCTGTACGGATACATGGAGCAGAAAGGGGAAAAGGAGTCTGCTCGCTGGGTTATGGGGAATACCGTGATTCGAAATAGCAAAGTTGTAGATTTTTTAAAATAGTAAAAATAGGATTTGTGGTTATATTTAGTAGTCTTGCATGAGTGAACGCATGCATGTGTGTGTGTGTGTGTGTGTGTGTGTGTGTGTGTGTGTGTGTGTGTGTGTGGGCTTGCTCAATCTCACAAAGAGAGGGAGAGAAAGAGAGCTAGAGAGCAGCTGAGCTGGGTGTTCGCTGGGGTCTGCCGAGGTGGGAGCAGGCAAAGAGAGACTCACAGCAGCCTGCTCGCCTACCGCCTCAGCCTGGCCCCAGCGCCCCCAGCGTCGCCAGCGCCCCCAGCGGACCCCTCTCGCCTGCTGGAGGCAGGTGGCGCGCGGCCCCTCCGCCCACTCCGCACTCTGGGGAGTGTCAGGGAGAGCCCCACCGCCGCCAAGAGCTGAGAACAGTTATGGCTGCCGATCAGGGCTGGACAGAGACGCTGTCAGTGCTGACGACGCAGCACTGTAATTCAGACACCACTGACCAAGACAAAGGGGAGTGGGAGGGACGTCATGAAAGATCTCTTCCGCTCTCTCTCTGAAAAAGAAAACAAAGGGCCCAGCACCTGAAAGGGGTCAGGGCAGTGGACACACGTACCTTGACCTGGCAGTAAAAAAAAGCCTGTGATTTCAGTAGCAGTGGGCCAGCGGTGAGCGTTTGAAGAACGCTATTGCTCATTGTTGTTTACGCACACATGCACGCGCGCACACACACACACACACATATGACATCTATTATTTTAAGCTGTGACTGTTCTGGTGAAAATAAAGATTTAAAAAAGTGAAATTGGTGTGATCGAAGAAACAATGCCACGAAAAATCATTTTTCAAAAATAAATGAAGGGAGCGTCTTTAAAAGTCATTGATTTTGTAGCACTAATACTCCAGCATGACACATGTACATGGCATTAGGAACTGATTTTTTTTTGCTTAACATAGTTATTGTTCACAATTAATACAACCCTTACTGTGAGATTTTCTAGCAGATAATGCAGAACAAATTACAACAATTACATTATTTATTGTTTCATACCTATTTTATGAAAAGAGCGCTAAAAGAGTGATTTAGAATTAGAAACACTGAACTGTGTGAATACCTACTAGCCATTTCACCCACGTTTGCCTAAGTACTGTAATTAACATTTTTTACTAATTGAAGAGCTGGGAAAGAGCTGCACTGTATAGAAAAGCAGGTTCTCGTTTATCAATCTCTCTCTCTCTCATTACCCAAAACTCACAGGGAAAAAAAAAGCATTAGCTGACTTTTGCACTTCTAGCTACGGTCGCTTTGAACAACACCCATTGTTCCGTGAGGCCAGCAGGCACACGTCACTCTCAGGAGGGAACGTTCTCTCAGTATAAATGGCACTCGCTATGCTTCGCTAACAAGGAGTGAAAACGGCTGTTTTCCGATCCTTTCCCAACACATGCATCTTACTGTGCATTCATTCCAGAAGTGGCATGCATCCAGGGCGACCTGCGCGCAGGCCGGAGGAGTCTAGCCGCCCTATCCGACTCGGACGAGGATTTGGTGGTGAAATGCTAAATGTGGCTGGCGCGTATACGACGGCCGGCGCCCGAGAGCTGACATCTTGACGAACGGCGTCGCTCCCCCGAAATTGATCGATTTCGAGCGCGTACGTTTTATTGATTGGCTAATTGTTTGGGAGGTGGGAAGTGGCTGCCGTGGTGAATCAATGATGGGCGCCTGGCACGCACGGGCCGCAGGGGAGAGGCTCGGGGGCGCGGCGCGGCTTCCTGTGAGCCCTGCGATCGTCCTCCCCACAGCCCTGAGGAGTGCTGAGTCCTTCCGGCTCTCCCCTCGCATTAATAATGCATCCTCTCTAACAGCAGCATTCAGCTCCGCTGTGGAGCCTGTCCGAAACATCGATAGCTACTCACTTGAAACAACCCCGGAGCTGGGGCATTGGAAGAAGTTATGGATGATAATTAGCCCTCAGACCAGGTTTTTCCGGATCTATGAGAACTCTCTCTCTCTCTCTCTCTCTCTCTCTCTCTCTCTCTCTCTCTCTTTTCCACAGAGTGTGTGTGTCTCTGTCGCTCTGCCTTTCTTAGTCTGGCGCTACGGCAACAAGAAATGGGATGGATGAGGGGTGGGGTTGGGGGCTACTCTCTGACGTCGCTTGTCCCTGAGCTCGGAATGACAAGGTACAAACAAGAAGAGACAGGCAGGAAACAAGGGAGTGGAAAAGAGGCGGACACACCACGGATTTCCATACAGCCTCACTTGGGAGACCACAGTGATGTAGCAAGAGCACTGAACGTAGTATTACCATGTACAGTAACCAAATACGTCACACATTAAGCTTCCAAAACCGCTGCGGTGGATCTATAAAGTGTGCAGTTGAAAGCATTCTGGCTGGGTAGGATCCATTACCCACTGTGGTAAATGCAGCTGGATGAGAGATACGGCGTGGTTCACCTGCCACTGTGCGATGCGTTAAGTGTTATCGTAGCATTTGTCCTTGAAGTAGCTGTATCGCAAAAAGTTGAGTTATGCAAATGCGCCTTCTGACAAGTGTTGTAAGCATCCTGTGTTTCTGTGGGTGTTGTGATGAAATTTCATGTAAATAATTTTGCTCAGAATAACGCATTCAAGCCATGTCACCTGATGGTCCCAGCATTGCATTTTTAATATATTGCAAGTCATACTGCAACATGGCGCAACGTATTCGCAACATATTTGCAATATTTCCTCCCCGTTGTGCCCACATGGCTGAGGCCGCGTGGCCGGAGCTCTGAGGCCGGGCCTGCTCTGGGCGCCTGCTCGCAGGGCGAGTGCTGATTAAAGCCACGGCCAGATGGACCACCGCTGCTCTCCTCGTCCTGCCGTGGAGCCACCGGCCGGGATCAAAAGTGCTGAAGGCCGTCCAACAGCCAAGCGCCTCAGAGCCCGCGCGCGGTCAACCCAGGGCCGGCTCCCAGCCGCCGACCCGTGCCCGCCACCCACCACGGCAGGGAACAGAGGAAGTTAGACATTATGCTCGCTCTCCGTGTGCCGCTGTCATGGGACTGAGAGCTGAAGCTCCCAGTGGGTACGGCAGCCCCAGCTCAGTGAATTCGGGGTAGCGTGCCATAAAACGCGCCCCTGCTATTTAATGATTATTAGTAAATGTAACGTTGATCTTAAAATACTACATCCTCCCAACTCCTTACGTTTTTTGCCTGCAGGTCATTTTACTGCAGAGAGTAAAAGAGAGAAAAGCCCTTTTTTGCTGATGAACTGTGTTGCATCTGCGAAGAATTCGACTGGTCCAGGTGAAGTCAGGTGCCTGCCACGCACACCGGAGTTGAGCACCCTCAACCCTGTGGCCCTGTGCTGTGGCCACTATGACTGATGTGTGCTTGTGGGAGCCTTGGCAAGGCGCGCATGCTCTACTGGAGAGAGAACCGTGCAGAGACCCGTGCAGAGAACCATGTAGACCAGCGTGCAGAGAACCGTGCTTTTCACATACACAAAAAAGTGTCCTGTACGATGAAGTAAGGACAGAAGCGCTCGTCAGAATTCGCCAAAGCTCTTATCGAGAGCAACTCCCGTACTCATCAGTATGACGGCAGGTTGGAAAAAACCCATGACCTTGGCATTGTGAGGCAACCTGTGCCTGCTCAACCAGGGGAGCTTGAACTTTGAAGGTACAGAGATTCTTTATGAGAAAACTTTGCATGAGGGCGGGGGGGGGGGGGGGGGTTGTTAGGTTTTTTGGGTTTTTTTTTTTTGCTTTTCACTTTCAGGATTAGAAAAAGACATTCAGGTAAAGAATTTCACGGGGGTTACTGCAGCAGCACATTACTTGTAGTGCGTCTAGTCTTTGTTTCAAAGTTCGTTCATTAAAAAGGCCATATGTCACGGATTCAGTCAGTCAGTCAGACATCAACGGCCTGGAAAGTGAAAATGCGACAGAGCTAAGCGTGGTGGAGGGCAGCGTGATCGGGAGATGGGCTGCCCAGGCACACACAGGAGCAGGTGGACCCTGACATAGCCAGCACGGTTAAGGCCCATCATTAAAAGAGAGGGTGAGCGGAAACGGGGTCCATGTTTCCACGGCAGCGCTAGGGGAGGAGCAGCGGGCGCTGCACCAGTTAGAGACACTGATTAGCGATCGCTGAGCTCCTCTTTCTGGGGAAATACTATCAATTAAAGCATAAAGGCACTTCACGAATAATTAATGTAATACTAATTATATAGTATTTGATTAAATGGTGTAACCTCTCCTGTGAATATTTAGGTGTATGATCGATCTATCTATCTATCTATCTATCTATCTATCTATCTATCTATCTATCTATCTATCTATCTATCTATCTATCTATCTATCTATCTATTTCCTTGTTTGTTTGTTACAATTAAAACAAAATAATTATTATAATTTTATATTAACTATTAGAATGTAACAATCCACTAATTGTACTATAAAGTATAATGTTAGAATTTACACTGTCATTTGCAAATTGCATGTCTTTTCTCTTATGACTAAGGCTATATTTACATAAAAACAACCCAAGGGAATCACAACACCACACACCGAGTGTTCCAGAGAAGTCAACAAAACTTCTCTCCAACAGTTCGGCGGTGGGTTTTGGAGCAGTTTACAGAGAAACTCTCTGAGAAGTGAGGTGGCTTTAACACACTTGAGTTGACACCTTGCAAGGAGTCTACACTTTGCCATCTTAAAATAAACCTGCGATGATTGAGGGTGAAAATTGAGAGGAAAGGTATCCACTTACAGGAAAGATTTCACCCAGTTGAAACAATTATCACCATGTTTCTCACGTTGCAGTGTGTCACACTTCACTGGGACTGTTCTAAAGTACTGCATAACTCTCATTAAGAGCACTGGAGGCTTGCTAATCCGCATCCTGAACAGATACATGTTGGAACGTATGGGGGTGCATCCTCACTGCAAACCCAACATCGACAGTCCAATAAGAGGAAGCAGAGTGATGAAAAAAAGCTATTAATTTGTTTGTATATGTGTGCATATGTATGTATGTGTGTCTGCATGTATGTGTGTGTGTGTGTGTGTGTGTGTGTGTGTGTGTATGTGTGTGTGTGTGTGTGTGTGTGTGTGTGTGTGTGTGTGTGTGTGTGTGTGTGTGTGTGTGTGCATGTGTAGCTGGGCAGGATGGTGCAGGCATGGTTCAGTGTTATTAGTCAAATGGAGGACTAAAATAAAGCAGTGTGAAAGGAGGCTGGGGCCAGGAGTGTGTGTGTGTGTGTGTGTGTGTGTGTGTGTGTGTGTGTGTTTGTGTGTGTGTGTGTGTGTGTGTGTGTGTGTGTGTGTGTGCTTTAATTGGAGCTTAGTGGCTGGTGAGGATCAGAGATACTCCAGAAACAAAAGAGCAGAGAAAAAGCAGAGAGGTGACAGAGATGTGGTGAGGTTGGCAATGGGCATGTGTATATACGTGTGTGTGTGTGTGTGTGTGTGTGTGTGTGTGTGTGTGTGTGTGCGTGTGTGTGTGTGTGCGTGTGCATCTGACTGTGAGGGTGGACAATCAAAGTTATATTTTCCTGCCCAGCTGTGGTTTGAGCAGTGGATCAAACATGGTTCTTAAAGGAATACAATGTCACAATAAAGAAAAAAAATCCTGTAGAAACCCAAGCAGTATTTCTCATATCTTAGCTGCACCTAATGTTTCTTACATCAAAACAATAGAAAATATATTTCAATGTCAGCTGGAGGTGCACATAAAAGGCCATTTTGCAGAATGCAAATAAATCAATTAGCCAGGTTGTTAGCTCATTATTCAACCACAGGCCCCTTCTGCTTTAATGGGTTTTTGACAGCTGATAAATGATGTCATTTACATTAGCCAGCCTGTTTTAAGACTGTTCAGCTTGTGGTCTGTTGAATCATAAAGCATGCACACAATACCTGAAACAGCGCAAACCAGGCCGAATGACCAACAAACTGTGCGAGTCTGTGGGACAGAAAACTGCTCTCTCCGCTCGTGATCGTTCACGGGCAACTTCACGTGTATGAAGGCCGAACGAACATCACGTATTAGTGCAGGAACACGGGAGCAGCTCTGCGTGTGCACACCGGCGGCCAGGCGGGCGGGCAAACACACTAGCCGTGGTGGAAGATGGCGGGGAAGTCACAGCTTTGTTCTCCGAGCCTCCGTGTTCTCGAGCCCGAGTCTCCCAGCATGCACTGCATGCCGTTCTAATCCCTCAGACCTCTCCCTCCATCTGTCCCTGCACCGCCACCGGTCAGACACACACAGGGAGAGAGAGAGAGAGAGGAACACACGGCCCGCGTGATTCATGCTGGACACTCTTCCTCCTTCGGTTTCGGCTCCCGTATAGACTGCATCGCCGTGCATTCTGTTGCGTTTCAACACCAATCTGAGTCATCTGAAGAAATCAGGTGCACTGAGCTGATATGATGTGTCTGATTGAAAATGGCCACACAGTTTCGTAATCCTGTGGTTGTGCAGTCATTTGCCATGAGAGAGGAGAATTTGCGAATTAGTACTGGGTTTGGAGATACATGGCAACCAACGAACAAATCAACAGAAGGAAGAAGCTCTTAAGGAGCAGGGAGCTACTATTCACCCTGACCATCCACAATCAAAGGCTGGAAACTGCAGATATCCCCACCCCCACCCCGCTTCACAGTGTACTCTGCTGCTTCCTAAACAAACTGCTCACATACCTCCTTTGTGTGAAGCTTCTAAAGCTCCTGTGCGAGGAGCACCTCGCTGCTCTCAGGAAACGAGCGCAGAGACCCCGGCGGAGACGCCAACTCCTCATGAATATTTCACCATGCGCTGCTCCGAAGAGGCACGTCGCCTACCGAGGAGCGATCGAAGGTGAACAACAGGGAGAGGGGGAGAGAGCAGCTAACTCACCGTACCCCGCTCACCATCAACCCGTCCGTTCCAGCCACCTGTCTCTCCGGCACTACCTACACTCCCAGCCGCCTCCTCTCTGCTGCGCGTTTGGAGCGGTGGGTGTGGGGAAGGGACGGGTGGGGTGGGCGTCGAGCGGCGCGGGTAGTCATTAGCAGGCTAGTCGGCACACGCGGTGCTGGAGGGCGCCTCTGCCCGTGGTGCTTTGGGTTAACAGCGCCGCAGAGTTTGGAGAGGCACTATGATAGCTCCCATCAACGGCTGGCACACCGCAGATTGGTGAACTCACACAGAGGTTAATGGACTAACTCAAGTTTGTCTGTGCAGCAATAAGAGGGCCCCTCGTATAATTGAATCAAGCCTGCATGTGAATGAAACGACAAGCTGGTTCTACCTCCCTTTCTCTCCCTTCCTCTCTCTCTCTCTCTCTCTCTCTCTCTCTCTCTCTCCCTCCCTCTGTAGTAAGGGAGTGATCTGAATAAATGTGTTGTCGGGAAGTAGATAGAGGGTGAGGCCTTTTGTGGCACTGTGATTAGATGCAGCTAGAGAAATAATGCACTGAAGTGTAGATTAATTCACTATTCTACAAAGCAGCCTACATGGAAAAGTTTCAGAAATTATATCAGTACAAATACGCCTCAAAGAACAAATTGGGATATGAAATGTGTTTACAGGCGATTACATGATTACATGAGATTCCATGTTTCATTATAAAAATTACATCTAAAATTAGACGTTCCAAGCCAAATTGACAATAATTTCAAATCTTAACAAAAAGTACTGAATGAACGTAAGTTTTACCGTTTAAACAAAAAATACGTTTACTTTGATACCTGGTTGGTACAGATATAGGCTGCAATTTACTGTTTAACAGTTATCTAACAGAATTATTTTAGTAATTTACTTATTCAGTTTGGTAGACCATTTGCAGTAGTTGTGGTCTAATTGAGGTCGCAGTCAGTCGCACAGTTGAAAGTTTACTGAGGTCATAGCTGCAAGTGCCATTCAGGTGCGAGAGAGCTGCCTGTGTGCTGAGAAATCTGAGCGATATTACTGAGTTATATTTAATACTGCTAGACTCATACCAGCAGTCATTCTTAGTCATTCTTATCAAGCCCGAGGAACGTCGTGCGTTTTTTTAGGCACGGAGCAGGTACAGTGAGGATAACAGCAGAACTCTAATTCGTTTTCCAGCCCTGTGATTGTACCCTATTGTGTGAGCAGGGCAGCGCTAAGACCCGCTCCGCATTAAATGACACCGCCATTATTTTCCCTTAGCGAGCCTGAGCGCGAAGTGTTCCCTTCCAAAACTCTCTAATGGGCCTTTGTGCAATGCAGTGTGCGGCTGCCAGATTGTACATGTAAAGCCAGTGGTTGCACTAGGTCGTAAATGCGCTTGTGCCTGCGATAAATTCCATTATTATTAGAATGATAAAAAATAAAAAAGATCTCAAATCCTTTCTTCCTCTCTCCCAGTAAGAAGGCGGGCGGAGATGTGAATGGGTTGTATCAGAGCGAAAGCTGGGAGCGGCGGGGCTCGCCGTTAATTATTGATGCAGTTTGCGTGCAGCTGCGAAGGAGAACGAAATGCGGCTCAGAGGGAGAGCGTGGGGGACAGGCGAGGACGCGGGTAATGTTTATAAGAAAACGGAGAAAGACTGGGGAATTCTACGGATGCATAGTGGGGTATTCCGCAACTTCTGACGCTTGCATCAGAAAAGCATCTAAAATCCTAATTAAAAACCACTAAGACAAAGGCTGTTTCTTAAAGTAAACGCATATTACATTATATTGAAATACAGTGACATTTCATAACCTGAATTAATTTTATTTAGGCAAATTCCACGTCAAAGTTAATCGCCAAGGTCTATTTGAGTCCTGTGTGGTTGCATGCGTTCCGGTAGCCTTCACATGCACGAGGCAGGATGGCGGGATGTTTCCCGCGAGCGCCGGTCTCAAAACCAAGTCGTTTTAAATGCACCTGACGCGTGATCACCAGTCGAGTTAGGAGCGTCAGCGCGCACCACAACATCACCGGTCTCTAGGTTCGGTTTCCCGAGGGCGTACGGTCCCCCCCCGCACCCCCCCGCCGGGACTCGCGCCGCTACCCTGCCCTCCGCGCTCGCGCGCCACCCCTTCTTGTGCTCGCGCTCAGCCAATGAGCTTTCACGCCAGCCTGGCGGGTGCGCTCCATAAATGGTGCTAAGGAAACGGGGCGCTCGCACTAGCTTTTCCGATTCCAGCGAGGGTCCGATCTTTTTCTTTTTTATTGTTTCGTTTCTCGTTCGTTCCCTTGTTCCGTTCAGAAAAGGAAAGGGAAGCCCCGTGCCTTGCAGCCCGCAGCCCTCGCCGCGCGGAACACGCCGCTGTCTGATTTCTCGCGCGAGCGCTCCATCACCGCCCCGCTCGTCCTTTGGAACGGGCGCCTCGCGCTCTCTAACACCTTGCTATAGTCTCAAAAGAAACGTCCCAGCTGTCAAAGCCCGGAAACAAGAATGGTCATGGTGAGTAATGTAGCCGAGCCATTCTGGTTCATACGCGATGACTGCAGCTCCATTGTTTCGGTTTATATCTGTAAGTGTTTCAGTCCAACTCCGTGCGATAAAACTGCACCTGCCGCTGTGCAATGCTCCGTTCAGCACATTGATAAAAACAGAAAGTTTTCTCGCGATTTGTTTAAGTATCATGACCATAGGAGGGACGAGGACAAAATGGTGTATAATTCAGGACTGCGCTCTCAGGTGTGCGTCTCATTGCGTAGGTAGGCAATAGTTGTTTTGTGTGTGTGTGTGTGTGTGTGTGGTTCACCCCTCGCCTGTCTCTTGTACAAAGAGAAGGTGTGATATTCGCTCGTCGGAGCTAACGGGGTGCGTCGCGTGTGCGTAATTTTACTACTCTGGCAGCGAGATTGGGATTTGCGGGAGTTTTCGGGTGCGCCACGCTCAGTTTTTTGTTGTTGTTGGGTTTTTTGCAGCCTAAATTCATGTGTTGTCTATTACACGTTTCTACACGTCATAGAAATTTAGAAGCGCCTTCTTTGTTGAGACCTTTCCGTTTTTAGCTGGATCCAAGTATCATAGGTTTTTGCTACTAAATACATACTGCATTGTGTGTGTGTGTGTGTGTGTGTGTGTGTGTGTGTGTGTGTGTGTGTGTGTGTGTGTGTGTGTGTGTGTAAAATACTGAAGGGTGTAGAGGGGGCTATAACAAAATGTCAAATAGTAAAATATTTATGGGTATTTTACTATTTTATAGGTATTTTACTATTTGACATTTTCTTATAACCCCCTCTAGAGCCTTCAGCGTTTTTGTAGAGATACTGTAGAGGGTTAGGGGCTTTTTGTGTTTACCAGCATTATGGAAATCACAGATAAGGAATAATTTAAGTCTTGTGCTGTGGGGGGAAACCATCCTGATGAAATCAGTGCATGCTTTTAGTATGCATGCATTAGTGGTTCATTTATATAGCTGGTGCCGTGCAGACATCCTCCACCATAGTGCTGGTAAGTGCAGTCTGTCTTTGCGCTCACTTAAGCTCAGCCCTCAGCAGCGATTGATTGCATTCGCTGTACAGACAGGGCTCCTCTTAGCCAAGGTGTCAGTGCTCCTGTCTTCTAGGCTGCCAGAGCGAAGGTGTTAATTTTACAAGGGTAGTGGGGATGACGGGCAGCTCGGGCAGCCAGTGGGAGTGCAGGGGGGAGGCGGGGGACGTTGTGACCTCACCAATGAGGAGGGAACAGGGAGCGGGGCTGCAGCATTTGGCTCATGCCGAAGCCCGTGCATTCACAAGCAGCTGTGCTCAGAGGAGGAATGCCCGGTCTCGCACTTGCTGGACGCGTGCTGCCTCGCCACCACTGAGACACAGACAGAGAGAGAGAGAGAGAGAGAGAGAGAGAGGGAGCGAGAGAGAGACAGAGAAAGAGAGATAAAGAAACAGGGAGCTCAGAGAGAGAGAGAGAGAGAGAGAGAGAGAGGGGACATTTGCACAGCTGCAGGAGAGAACTCTGCTCGCTGGCTCACAAATGGAGTGGAATGGGTTTAAAATGGTAAGGATGCTGCAGTGATTTTGTGTGTGTGTGTGTGTGTGTGTGTGTGTGTGTTCTGCCCTTGCCGTGTTTTAATGCCTGCAGCTGCATTGCCAGCACTAGAGAGTCTCCTGTTTCCTCCCTCCCTCCCTCTATGAGTATCTCCTTTCGCTCCTATTTCAATCTAGCCGGATACTCCTCATCCCTCCTGGAGGCTGTGAGGAGGTGCCCTTGGGCTGTAGAAATATGGGTGAAAAGAGGAGAAAAGGAGAAGGAGACAGGGATAGGAAGAGAGAAGGAGAAAGGGTAGTCATGACGGACCGGGGGTAGCGGGTTGCGTGATGCCAGGTTTTAAAATCTGTTTTTTGACAAGGGAGCATGCGGTGTCTTCATTTCACCTTTCGACTGGCATGCTTGGGCTCTATCAACAGTGCGTGAGCTCCACAGCAGCCACGTAATTTGATCTTTCCATGTCAAACGTTGTTGCTTTTCTAATGCGTATGCTTTACCATTTTGTACTCATTTGAATGTGCATAAATATGTTAGTGGGGAGACTGGATGCAGATGCCGAGTTGCATAACTGCGTGGCAGCGTGAATCCTGAAGCGTAAGTTTGTAAATGAGTATGAGTGGGAGTGATCCAGTGTGTGAGAGTGAGTAAATGTGTGTGCGTGTGTGTGTGCTCGGGTGCGTGTGTGTGTGTGTGTGTGTGTGTGTGTGTGTGTGTGTGTGTGTGTGTGTGGTGTGTGTGTGTGTGTGTGTGGTGTTTGTATTTAAGTCTATACGTTTTCCTTTGTTTAAACATTTCTAAAAATCACCGGCAGTGCACACGGTGTCCGCAAATACTAACTGGGTAGTGATGGGGCAGATTGCAGTCTACATAATGTGTATGTATGTATGTATGTGTGTGTGTGTGTGTGTGTGTGTGTGTGTACGTGTGTGCGTGAGTGTGAGTGTGTGCAGCTATTGTTGACTAAGGGCTCAGAGGCTGCCTCTCCCGGCTGTCACCAAGCTAGTGGGAGACTGTGCCTGCCAGGAACCAACTCACCCCGAGAGGCCGAGAGAGAGAGAGAGAGAGAGAGAGATAGTGAGAGAAAGAAATAAAAAGCTTACTAAACTACGCTAGATCAGAAAACACTAGGCCGATGTTTTCAACATCTGTTACAATATTCGCAGGAACAGGAGAGTATAATTGCAGTGTCGTTGATGGGTAATGTTGCTTGCATTCATGTTTTGAACAAGACGACGTGACTGTCAAACACTAGACAGCATCTGAATGGTCTTAAAATGGTGTACTCCTCCACTGCTTAGGGAATTCTACAGCTTGGCTCTTTGCTTCCCAAATGTGGGCAGCATTATTCTTTTTTTTTTCCCAGGCAAATGTTTGACTGTTTGTGTGTGTGGGCTTTAACATGCAATCAAAATGCTAATTGGAAAGAGAGAGATTCCCAACAGTGAATCCTGCTGCACCTCACACTCTCTTCCTCTGTGTGTGTGTGTGTGTGTGTGTGTGTGTGTGTGAGTGTGTGTGTGATGCAGTGGAGTAGAGAGGGGACTTGTCCAGCAGTGAGTGCTGAAGCTATCAGGGGGGAGAGAGAGAGAGATCCTCCATGTCTCAGGTTCTGAACTGTGGTTCTCCACATAACCCTGCTCCCATGATGCCTGCCACAGGAGGAGCGGGCCGCTTGTCGCTGCTCCCTCCTCTCCTCCTTTGCTTTCATCCCTCCTTTCTCCTCCTCACCTCCTCTCTTCCCCTCTCCTCCACACGCTCACCCGGTCACTCTACTCCGGGCTTTCTCCTTTGTTGTCCACTTCCAAGGTTGCATATCAATGCTAATAAGTCCGTGGCCAGACTGAATATTAAGAGGCAGAGTATCGAGCGCAGGTGGGCATCAGGGACAGAGAGAGGGAGAGAGAGAGGGAGAGAGAGAGGGAGAGGGAGAGGGAGAGAGAGAGAGAGACTGACCACTGGCTTCCCAGGGCCGGGCAGCAGGGGTGAGATAATAGCCCCAGGAAGTGTGAAGGCTGGGTGGGAGAGTTGGCGCCTCACTCCACGAGTGACACCGGAGTGACACGCGAGGCTGCTGGGTCTCCCACGGAGAGACGGAGCCAAAGGACGAGCGCAGGGGAGTGGGCGGAGGGAGGGAGAGAGGGAGGGAGAAAAGAGCAGGAAAGAGAAGCGGAGCAGAGAAAGAGAGAGAGAGAGAGAGAGAAGAGACTGAGGCTGTTTCCCTGTGGCTGCGTGGATGGCGAGGAGGCGTGTCAGTGCCGCATCCATCTGTAATTGCTCCACCGCAAGAGAGCGGCGGGGTGGCTGGAACCGCCTCTACCCCCTCGCGCTTCCCCACTGGTCTTGGATGGTGGCGCTCTAGAGCTCGCACCGAAATGACAAAGGCTATTCCACCTCCAGTGCACCACGCAGTTTGGATTGTTCATATATCCATAACTGTAAGATTAATATAGTTAAAAGGCTTATTGCTGGATTCATTTGAGCCTTTTTTTTTAATTTACTATAATGCAGTTACGTAATTCCAATTAATAACAGAAATATTGATTGTTGTGCTTTTATGAGAGGTGGGAACATCTATTCAGCATCACACCGATATATATTAGTTAACTGATAGTGAAAGTGGATGGCAAATTTAAAATGCTGTACTCGGATCAGTAGTCTCCATACAAATCTCGAAGCTGTGATGATGTGATGTCACATCATGACTGTCACGAGATCAGATCACGAGGGACTCTGCAGATATGGGTTGGTCCGGGGGTCGGCCTTGCGGCCGGAGAGAGCCGGCTGACCAATGAGGGCAGGCTGGAGGCGGAGACATCAACAGCATGCCCACATGCCAGAACATGGCGTCAAAACGGCAGCACCGAGCTCATTTCCGGACATTGCAAGAATCCGGTGCAACGGATTTGATTCATTTAGGCGTAGGAGACGCAGGCTCCAGCAGAACTGTGCAGCACCCTCGTCCCACACTGAATTATGTTAATGTGCGTTAGTTCAGTGCTTCTGAGCCACTGCGCTACTACAATTAGATGCCATTTGCATCCCTCAGCTTGGATTCCTCGCTGGTGTTCAAGCAGCAGGCATCTATCACTGCCTCGTCACATAGTCACTCAGCTTATTTTATATAGCTGCCATTATTATATTAGCACATGTAATAGGAATGAAATCTCAAAATGCATTTGTTCTGTACGGCCCCCGTATCGCAGGCTGATGGGAAATGAGAATTACTGTGAGAATACTAAGAGGTACCAGGTGCCACTATTGATTAATAAAGGCCAAATCTGTGTTGGAAATATACTGCAGTTAATATTCAGCCATTCATACACAGACACGTTTGCGCTTTGTTTGGCGTTTCAGCACCATGCCTCTGGATCCTCAAGCAACATTACAGGGGCCCTAATGGCGAAGGCTAAGTTGACAGCTATTATAACCTTTTATTATCTTGTGACGCTTAAGCTGGCATGAAATTAGGTGGGGGTAATTTTGGAAGTCTTGACATCTTTTGGATGGCAAATTATCTTAGGTAAGCAAAGGTTAATAAGCCACATCTATTCAAACCAAATCTGTTCCAGAGCATTGTCTCAATTATACTTTTTTTTTTTTTTTAAAAAGCAGACTCGCTTTTTTTTTTTTTTTTTTTTGCATGAATGCTAAATACATGAATACCAACAAAACATTTAGTTAAAATTTTAATAGGCTTCCAAAGTGATTTCTCTCATTTATCCATCTCCGTTCTCCCTGCAGATAGCTGAGGTAAGAGAGAGTGTGTGCACTTAAGGGCGCACACCTCACACGCACAACCCAAGTGAAAGTGCCATGCACAGACAGGCGACAATCAGCTGGATGCACACACATGCATACATACTTACAAACACACACTACAAATAAATAAACACACTAACCCCCTTCCCAAAGCCAAGGTTCCCTTCTCAGAATCTCACCGACTGCTGCCTCTATAAATACGTATTCCGCTGTACTGAACGGAGGCAATGGCAGCAGTCAGAAGGCTGATTATCAGTCTGGGTTCATCGACACGCGTGCAAGGAAGGTTTCCTCTTATTTCTGCCTCTCCACTTACCTCATCTTTCTCCATCCCCATCTGCCTCTCTCACTCTTCCTCCATTTTTCTTTGTCTCTCTCCCTCTTTCTCTGTGTGTCTCTCCCTCGCTCCGTCCCTGCGCCTGTGTGTTTTGGTACTCCTACAGACGGTTGGTTTGGAGTGGCAGCCTCTCCTGAGACTGTGCACAAACTGCACATTTCTCTGATCTACATTTTGCTCTCCAGGAACAGACAGCGACAGCTTCGGCAGGAGCGGATACGCCTGCGCCGCTTACATCCGCTAGCTCAGCCCCGACCCCGGCCTCCACCCACCACCCCCAGCCTCCACCCACCCAATTCAGTGCACTCTTACCCCAACCCCACCCACCCAGCTCAGCTCAGCGCACGCTCACCTGCCACATGGCGCTAAAGGACATCTCAAGGTCATTCACTCAGAGCCCTGTCAGGCGTGTATGGAACGTCTCTAAAGTGATTCGAATCATAACTTTGAATCCAAAACGCGGCACGACAAAATGGCAGAGCAGGTTGGGTAAGGAACATATGGAAAATAAAAGATAGTATGCATTTGGCAGGGGAAGTTTAAATGGAAGGTAGAAACTCGTGTTTTCAGTTGCTCTGGGAACAGAGAGTAGAAGAAAAAAAAACGCAAAAAAATGAGGAGGTGAGTAAGATTAGGACAGCAAAGAGACACAGACAGTCAGCAATGAGAAGTAGACACTGGAAATGTCAAAGGTAGTTCTCTCCGAACATCAGTGGTCTGGGGTTAAAAGGTCACAGAGGTTGTGGGTCGCCGGTCTGTAATGTGTGGCCATTGTGACAATGCAGCCTGGCAGAGAAAAGGTAACCGGTACTGAAAAAAACCCCTAATCTCGATCAGAATAGTAACCATAGATACCACTGTTGGCATTTTGCAGTAGAACTGTATTGGGAAACGTCTTGCCCCCGTACATCTTCTGTGGCGGTAGATATAGTTATCCCACTGTCAGCTGGAGTTGGTTGGATAGTGGGGGAGCAAGCCCTCATCAGAAGTTGCTGGTTTGTGTCAGACGCTTTCTACTGTTGTTACTCTGTCGCAGTTTAAGTATTTACCTTATTTGCCTTACGTCAGATACTTAAGACTGAAGACTGAATGTTAAGCATTTGACTTCAGCCTTTCTTTTAACTCCTCAAACAAAACATGCCTTTACAAATACCCTAAACACCAATCACAAACTGCAAACACCAGTGCGAGGTAAATTTCCCAAACAGAGAACTTAAACACAGACCCTGGTCTTCGTGGTCCTCATGGCTGTGGTGTGCTAGGTTCCGGATCACTACAAACCCCTCTGCTTTCTCTCCAGCAGGCTACACTAGCATCGATTGTCCCCTGTGGGTATTTTCAGTTCCACCGGAGCCCAGTGGCGCAACATTAATCTGCTATTTTGAATGCGTGCCACACCCAGCGGTTTCGTTACGACTCTGTGGGGCTTTGGGAATTATCTCCTCGGTCATGAGACTCCATTGGGTCCTCTTTGTCTCCTTGCTACAGCAGACGGAGTCACATGCCCCAGTCCCCTTGTGTATCTTCCAACCCGTGATCCAGAGACAAAGGCATCTTTGACTGGTGCTTTGACCCCTGTCCTGCTCTGTCATGACCTTTGATGGTCACCGACCCAGAGGAAGAGCCGCAGTGGACTGAGCAGTAAGCCCCACGTGTCAGACCATCATCTTCTTCGTTCACTTCAGTCACAATGGGCGTTTGTACAGTGTTTGCAGGGGTGTTCCTTCTCTCGGTCACATGCACACGTTACCATTGTGATCCTGGTCTTCAACAAAGACGAAGGCCATCATGCCACAGTCCGCTTAGAAACTGCTGCGAGCAAACTGACAGACGTCCAGAACAAAAAGAGGTGAATTTAGCCGGAAACTGTACACGTATTTAACATGGATACATTTATTGTGCCGTTGTTTGGAGATATTTATTTTATTTTGTTATTACTAATTAGTATTAGTATCAGCTTTGATTAGTCTCTTGATTAGGGAATTTTAATTAATTTTTACATTTCATATGTTGTTGTCTAATCTAGGGGAAAAAAACAGATTACATACCAAAAATAATACCCAAAAAACCCCAAAACCAAAACGAATGAATGGAAAGTTAGCTAGCCTGCAGTGCTGCAAAACTATCCCAGATGTTAGAATCACCTGAACAGTACTGCAGTCAATCACGGCACACATCAGTGCCTGTTGCCCAGGGGAACATCTGAGTCCAGCAAACCGGCGGTTGAGGTAAAGGCGGGTTTGTGTCAGGTACACCAGCCCAGCTGCAGGCAGCTTCTGTCCAGTTAGCCACATCTCTGCTTAACTGTCACTAATACAAGCAACACCTTTTAACGAAGGATGGGTCCGGCACGACGAGTCTGTCCTACAGAGGCATGACCGGCAGGGGTAGAGGCTGGCGTGGGGGATCACACACAAGCCTCATGGGAATTAGCAAACCTGCTAGCAGCACTAAGCTCAGTCGAGACTGCTGGGCCCAGAGCGGAGCCCCCGACAACACTAGACGGATCTTCTGCCGCCTTTGTTTTTTTAAGCGCTAAACTTGATGCCGTGTATTAAAGGCCTTCTCCAGTTAGTTACTGGCAGCAGTCTCTGCTGCAGGACGAGGACAGATGCAGACCCTGCTCCTCGACGTTCCCGTGAGGCACAGCAGGGAAGCAAAAGGGTAGCTAAGGGCGGCATGCTCGGTGAGAAGCGGTGCACTCGGCACCTCCGCAGTGCCATTTGCCAGGACACGGCGGCAGGCTCGGGGGTGGGTAGGCAGCAGGCGGAACACTGGGCGGCCACACCCAGGAGCGCAGGGACCGTGGGCAACCAGCGGAAGAATGTCCTGGCGAGAGAGCGCACCGAGGTACTGGAGGGAAGAGAGAGGACAGGTTAAGGATCGGAGGGAAGGGGGAGCCGTGATAAGGGAAAGACCGACCGTGGGCGTGAGAGTCGGGAGAGGAGCAGCGAGTCACAGCCGCACCAGGGCGCCGAGATTGGATTCGCTTCAGTCTCACTCCAGGCTTTCTGTGTGTGTGTGTGTTTGGGAGTGTGTGTGTGTGTGTGTGTGTGTGTGTGTGTGTGTGTATGTGTGTGTGTGTGTGTGTGTGTTTGGGAGTGTGTGTGTGTGTGTGTGTTTGGGAGTGTGTGTGTGTGTGTTTGGGAGTGTGTGTGTGTGTGTGTGTTTGGGAGTGTGTGTGTACACGTGTGTTCAGGAGCCTTCCTCATCCTCTCAGGAGCAGGAGGCAGCAGTCAGCTCTTTTCACTTCCTCTACGGTCTGCCCCCTCTTCCTTGCAGACTCTTTGTGCAGCTTTTATTACCTCCCTATAATGAACTAATATTATCCTAATGGCTTAAAAAGAGAGAATAATTAAAAGGAAAACACAGGCAGAGGTGTGTTGTCGTGCTGCATGCCGTTCGTAACAAAAAGCTTTCATCTTCATTTCATTAGCTTCATTGCAGTATGCGTTTTATCCAACAAGGGCAGAAGCTTAAATCTGGTTTAAAGCCGAAACGTGCGCAGCAGGAATGCAGCATAAGCTGATAGATTTGGGTAACTCTGAAGTGAGTGTGGGGAAGCTAGTTAGCTTGCACCCACATGGTCGTGTGTGGGGCGTGTGTGTTTGGGGGAGGTGAGACGTGTATGTGGGGGGAGAGGTGTGTGTGTGCGGCAGGAGGTGTGCATGTGTAAGTCAGCATGATGTCTGTGTGTGTGTGCGTGGCATGAGGCATGAGGGGTGCACGTGTGTGGGTCAAAGCATGTATGCGTGGACCAAGGCGTGTGTGTGCGGTGTGGAAAACACTTGAGCATGGTGTGTGGATGCTGCACAGGTGTGCCCGCGTTGTGCTACCTGCCAGCTCCTTGAAGCCATGGCAACCTAGCGGCAGGAGCTGACACAGTGCAGCCAAGTGCGCACCCAGAAAAAATGGCATAAACACACACACAGACGCTCAGTGACGAGCACGCACAGAGGAAGGTAAAGCAAGGCGCGGTTCAAGCGGAAGTAGAGGGAAAAAGCTCTGTCAAGGTCACCTTTGATAATGCAGAGTATCACACTACTGCCATAACACACAGAGGAGTATCACACCACTGCAATAACACACAGAGGAGTATCACACTACTGCCATAACACACAGAGGAGTATCACACCACTGCAATAACACACAGAGGAGTATCACACCACTGCAATAACACACAGAGGAGTATCACACTACTGCAATAACACACAGAGGAGTATCACACTACTGCAATAACACACAGAGGAGTATCACACTACTGCAATAACACACAGAGTATCACACCACTGCAATAACACACAGAGGAGTATCACACCACTGCAATAACACACAGAGGAGTATCACACTACTGCCATAACACACAGAGTATCACACCACTGCAATAACACACAGAGGAGTATCACACCACTGCAATAACACACAGAGGAGTATCACACTACTGCCATAACACACAGAGTATCACACCACTGCAATAACACACAGAGGAGTATCACACTACTGCAATAACACACAGAGTATCACACCACTGCAATAACACACAGAGGAGTATCACACCACTGCAATAACACACAGAGGAGTATCACACTACTGCAATAACACACAGAGGAGTATCACACTACTGCAATAACACACAGAGGAGTATCACACTACTGCAATAACACACAGAGTATCACACCACTGCAATAACACACAGAGGAGTATCACACCACTGCAATAACACACAGAGGAGTATCACACTACTGCCATAACACACAGAGTATCACACCACTGCAATAACACACAGAGGAGTATCACACTACTGCCATAACACACAGAGGAGTATCACACCACTGCAATAACACACAGAGGAGTATCACACTACTGCAATAACACACAGAGTATCACACCACTGCAATAACACACAGAGGAGTATCACACTACTGCAATAACACACAGAGTATCACACCACTGCAATAACACAGAGGAGTATCACACCACTGCAATAACACACAGAGGAGTATCACACTACTGCCATAACACACAGAGGAGTATCACACTACTGCAATAACACACAGAGTATCACACCACTGCAATAACACACAGAGGAGTATCACACTACTGTAATAACACACAGAGGAGTATCACACTACTGCCATAACACACAGAGGAGTATCACACCACTGCAATAACACACAGAGGAATATCACACCACTGCAATAACACACAGAGTATCACACCACTGCAATAACACACAGAGGAGTATCACACTACTGCAATAACACACAGAGGAGTATCACACTACTGCCATAACACACAGAGGAGTATCACACCACTGCCATAACACACAGAGTATCACACCACTGCAATAACACACAGAGGAGTATCACACTACTGCCATAACACACAGAGGAGTATCACACCACTGCAATAACACACAGAGGAGTATCACACCACTGCAATAACACACAGAGGAGTATCACACTACTGCAATAACACACAGAGGAGTATCACACCACTGCAATAACACACAGAGGAGTAGCACACTACTGCAATAACACACAGAGTATCACACCACTGCAATAACACACAGAGGAGTATCACACTACTGCCATAACACACAGAGGAATATCACACCACTGCAATAACACAGAGGAATATCACACTACTGCAGTAACACAGAAAGGAATATCACACTACTGTAATAACACACAGAGGAATATCACACTACTGTAATAACACACAGAGGAATATCACACTACTGCAACAACACACAGGAGTATCACACCACTGCCATAACACACAGAGGAATATCACACTACTGCAGTAGCACAGAAACGAATATCACATTACTGCAATAACACAATAACACACAGAGGAGTATCACACTACTGTAATAACACACAGAGGAATATCACACTACTGCAATAACACACAGAGGAGTATCACACTACTGCAATAACACACAGGAGTATCACACTACTGCAATAACACACAGAGGAATATCATACTACTGCAATAACACAGGAATATCATACTACTGCAATAACACACAGGAATATCACACTACTGTAATAACACACAGAGGAATATTACATTACTGCAATAATACACAGAGGAGTATCACACTACTGTAATAACACACAGAGGAGTATCACACTACTGCAATAACACACAGAGGAGTATCACACTACTGCAATAACACACAGAGGAGTATCACACTACTGCAATAACACAGAGGAATATCACACTACTGCAATAACACACAGGAATATCACACTACTGCAATAACACACAGAGAAATATTACACTACTGTAATAACACACGGAGGAATATCACACTACTGTAATAACACACGGAGGAATATTACACTACTGCAATAACACACAGAGGAGTATCACACTACTGCAATAACACACAGAGGAGTATCACACTACTGCAATAACACACAGGAGTATCACACCACTGCAATAACACACAGAGGAGTATCACACTACTGCAATAACACACAGGAATATCACACTACTACAATAACACACAGAGGAGTATCACACTACTGTAATAACACACAGAGGAATATCACACTACTGCAATAACGCACAGGAGTATCACACTACTGCAATAACACACAGAGGAGTATCACACTACTGCAGTAACACACAGAGGCGTGACAGGCTGTGCGTATATGTGCATGCGTTTGTGTAGGTTTGTGTGGGTAGGCAAATTTTTCATGATTTTTAAAAATTGTTCTTTTTGCTAAAAATACAGCATTTATTTGAAAAACCAAAAAAACAACATTTCCACAATACTCCCTTTTTCATTACATTGGTTTACATTTAGGTTTAAGTATAAGGTGTAGTGTTATTCAGCTACGATGATATAAACCATTAGAAAGTTAGAATAAAGAAAGTGCATGTGCGTGTGCTTGTGCGTGTGTGTGAGAGAGAAAGAGAGAGAGAGAGCGATGGGGAGAGAAAGTGTATGCGTGTGCTTGTGCGTGTGCCTGTGCGTGTGTGAGAGAGAGAGAGAGAGAGAGAGAGCGATGGGGAGGGAAAGTGTATGTGCGTGTGCCTGTGCGTGTGTGAGAGAGAGAGAGAGAGAGAGAGAGAGCGATGGGGAGGGAAAGTGTATGTGCGTGTGCCTGTGCGTGTGTGAGAGAGAGAGAGAGAGAGAGAGAGAGCGATGGGGAGAGAAAGTGTATGTGCGTGTGCTTGTGCGTGTGAGAGAGAGAGAGAGAGAGAGAGAGAGAGCGATGGGGAGAGAAAGTGTATGTGCGTGTGCTTGTGCGTGAGAGAGAGAGAGAGAGAGAGAGAGAGAGCGATGGGGAGAGAAAGTGTATGTGCGTGTGCTTGTGCGTGTGAGAGAGAGAGAGAGAGAGAGAGAGAGAGAGAGCGATGGGGAGGGAAAGTGTATGTGCGTGTGCCTGTGCGTGTGTGAGAGAGAGAGAGAGAGAGAGAGAGCGATGGGGAGAGAAAGTGCATGTGCGTGTGCTTGTGCGTGTGAGAGAGAGAGCGAGAGAGCGATGGGGAGGGAAAGTGTATGTGCGTGTGCCTGTGCGTGTGAGAGAGAGAGAGAGAGAGAGAGAGAGAGAGAGAGAGCGATGGGGAGGGAAAGTGTATGTGCGTGTGCTTGTGCGTGTGTGAGAGAGAGAGAGAGAGAGAGAGAGAGCGATGGGGAGGGAAAGTGTATGTGCGTGTGCCTGTGCGTGTGTGAGAGAGAGAGAGAGAGAGAGAGAGAGCGATGGGGAGGGAAAGTGTATGTGCGTGTGCCTGTGCGTGTGTGAGAGAGAGAGAGAGAGAGAGAGAGCGATGGGGAGGGAAAGTGTATGTGCGTGTGCCTGTGCGTGTGTGAGAGAGAGAGAGAGAGAGAGAGAGAGCGATGGGGAGAGAAAGTGTATGTGCGTGTGCTTGTGCGTGTGAGAGAGAGAGAGAGAGAGAGAGAGAGAGCGATGGGGAGAGAAAGTGTATGTGCGTGTGCTTGTGCGTGTGAGAGAGAGAGAGAGAGAGAGAGAGAGAGCGATGGGGAGAGAAAGTGTATGTGCGTGTGCTTGTGCGTGAGAGAGAGAGAGAGAGAGAGAGAGCGATGGGGAGAGAAAGTGTATGTGCGTGTGCTTGTGCGTGTGAGAGAGAGAGAGAGAGAGAGAGAGAGAGAGAGCGATGGGGAGGGAAAGTGTATGTGCGTGTGCCTGTGCGTGTGTGAGAGAGAGAGAGAGAGAGAGAGAGCGATGGGGAGAGAAAGTGCATGTGCGTGTGCTTGTGCGTGTGAGAGAGAGAGAGAGAGAGAGAGAGAGAGAGAGCGATGGGGAGAGAAAGTGTATGCGTGTGCCTGTGCGTGTGTGAGAGAGAGAGAGAGAGAGAGAGAGAGCGATGGGGAGAGAAAGTGCATGTAAAACAAAGGGGATGTGAGAGACGGGATGAATCCATGAGTGTATCCATGAGCCTGTCACTGGAAATCAGAATGAGGCGAGGCAACTCACACACACACACACACACACACGCGCGCGCGCACAAACACACACCCACCCCACTTTCTGTCTCTTTGATCATCACCATGTACACGAGCCATGTTTCCTAATAACACTGGGCCATTTAGAGAAATAGCTTCACATCCTCTGAATTTTGAGCTATTATATGTGTTTTGATTCAGAACTAGTGTGCCATCTCATCTAATGAGGCTTTCTCAGTTGCATCTGACATGCATGCTGTGTTAATGTGGGATGCTAGGGTAAAGGTTTGCAGACGATGAGATGTGTTGTCATTGAGAGTAATGCGTCTGTGTATGTGTTTGGGGATGTGTGTATGTTTATGTGCTCATAGTTGAAAGCTGTGAGTGTGTGTGTGTGTGTGTGTGTGTGTGTGTGTGTGTGTGTGTGTGTGTGTGTGTGTCTGCCTGTCTTGCATCCTGAAGGCCTGTGCATTCTGGCTGGCTGTACAGAGGGCCAGACTCTTTCACATTTCCGCTGGGAGCCAGAGCAGCGAGCTGGCCTCTGGAACCACACAAATTCGAGTGTCATCCCAGAATCAAGATGCTCACCAATTTTCTGCTTGCCTTGACACAGAGCTGGGAAGCAGCCAGCATTTAAATGAAGGCAGCTGCCCCCTGGTGGTCTATACTGGACTGGGGCGGAATCCACATATCAGGGCTTTTACCCCAACCCCCCCCTCAGGATGTTATCCAGCAGAGCAGATCACAGCAAGAAACAGAAGAACGTTTAGACTATATTTCATGGTTGGTTGTTTATAGAAGAAGCACATTGTTGTCGGGGTACTGGATACAGTGCACGGTGTCCTCAGTTATTCCACGGGTTAGTCATCGTGGTCATGATGTGCTTCTGCAGTTTGTCATGTATATCTAAACAGGATTATGGTAGCCTGTTACCCTTGTTGGAAAACATGGCAAATACCTTACCGCCACATTAGCTGTGGTGTCAGGCTGGGCACTAATTCGCCTCTGCAGAGGAACTGCAAGAAAGGTTAATTTAAGGCCAACAAGATCCCACGCACAGGGACAGAATACAGCCAGGCAGAAGGAGAGCGAGAGAGAGGGGGAGCTAGAAGGAGAGGGAGGGAGAGAGAGAGTGAGTGACAGCTGATCTGCAGTCTGGGGTATGGAGAGTGGGCAGGGGTCGCAGGTGTTTCTCCTGACCTGTAGCCCAGAGGAAAAACACAGTGGCACCAACGCTACCAGTCACTCCATACTACACCCTCTCCTCTCCTCCTTTTCTCTCCTCCCCTCCCCTCTCCTCCCGTGAACTCTCCTCTCCTGATTTCTCATCTCTCCCTCTTCATCTCTCGCTCCTACCCGCAAATAATCCATCTTTTATGAAGCTGTTTTGAACTCATCAAAAATTAAGTGGTACAAGAATGCTTGTTTTGAGTCTATAATTAGCTTCTTTAATTAGACAGCACAGTCTCAAAGTGTTCTTATTATCGGCCTGCTTCTTGGTTTTCACAGATCTCTTTTTCCCCATTAGAAAAAAATGATACCAAGCTAAATACGATTTAAGTGCCTGTTACTAATAGTAGTAATTGAACATTCAACCAAACTGTTTTTTCACCCTTTCCAATTTTGTTTCAGGAAAAAAGTTTTATTCAGTCACTGTTCATATCAGTCTAATATGACTTGCAGTGAGGAAACGGAAAAGAAAGCGTTTGTGTTTCTGTTATTCAAACAATTCTTGATCAGAATCCGTACTGTTAGGAATCGTTAGGAATATGCCAGGGCCCGTCGTGCCTGGGTATTTGAGTTTGGTCGCGTCCAGCGTCGAGTCTGCCACGTTATTCTAAAGACAAATAAATAAAACCCCTGAATTTGTACAGGGACTAAAGTTCCTGCCTCGCTGCAAAAGGTCAAAGAGATTCCTCTGAAGTAACCGGTGAGTACAGCTGAGGTATGACAGGCGGGGGGAGGCCCCAGGGCAGGGGGGCAGACACCCCTTGCTGCTCACGCCTGCCCCGGCGTAATGAGGCCTGCGATGACGTAAGGGCTAATGCAGTCAGGACCTCCGACATGCAGTCTGCAGCAGACACACTGCCATCGCCTAGGGAGACGGAGCGCACGCCAGACAGAGAGGGAGAGAGATGGAACAAGGGACAGATAGAGGAATCCCTTCTGCTAAGCAAACCTCTGCTTGGAAAAAGAGAGAGAGAGAGAGAGAGAGAGAGAGAGAAAAGACTGTCGAGAGATGATGGGTGAGAAAAAAAATAGCTTTAATGCTGAAACATTTCATGCTTCAGAAAGACTCTAGAAAAAGAGAGAGAGAGGAGGAGCTAAGCAGAGTGGGTGCATCGCATGGTGCAACTCTGCTGGGCTGGTGCCAGATCCTCCGTCTGGCCTGAGGCTCTGCCAGGGCTGCGAAGAGGCAGGCCGGCCTGGTCCATTCAAAACGAAACGTCAATACACCCAGAACCTAACTGACCCTCTGCTGGGATACAAGGAATATGTAAAAGCTCATTCCTGAGTGATTGTTGACATTGTGGGTTCCCGCTAGTATTTCACACACGTACGCACACACTCGCATGCGCACGCACGAACATGCTTCTAGGGGCAGAACTACAGCTTATGATAACGATGGGGGAAATGTGTTCCCTGCCATTTCTGGCTGTTGTTTAGAACTCTCATGAAATGTGATTTTAATCAGAAGATACAATTTCTGGGATTTCCAGTTGAATATTACCACCGAGGGTTACAGAATTACTTTGGCTAATATTCTACTTGTACAATACCTGCTGTCAAAGAAATGGGAAAGAAATTGTGAGCTCAAATTCCAGCGCCCTTTGTTCTGCCAGTACGAGTAAACCGGTGTGCTTGGCAACGTCCGCAAGGAGAGAGTGCCAGTTCGCAGGCTGTTTGTAAATACCGCTCCCAACCTCCTTTTGCGACGGCTCCACGGATGAGTCTCTCGGGAGCCTGGAGTGCCAGGAGAGGAGCGCGTCATGAGACCAGCGGGATCTTATTCTCCCAAAGTGGCGCTCGAGGTGAGCCTCCATTTTGTGATGGGCGTGCTCACTTCAGACGCACGTAAGCGCGCCACCGCGTAGTCACGATGCGCTCGAGTGCCAGGCCGAGAACCGCTCGCGCGTTTGGACCGGGGTTCGGTTGGGTGACTCGGTTCGATGAGGGTGAGCGGGGCTTAGTGGTGCCTGCAAATGGCTGTGTGTGACTGCAGACGGGTAGATGATGATGGTGGTGGTGATGAAGAAGATGAAGATGATGGATTTGTCTTAAGGATTATGTCAGGCTGTTCGTGACATGGCTACAAAAATACCGTCGTGCCATTGTTTAGTTTTGCCATCTATATTTCTGGTGTTTGCGTTAATATGCGAGTGCCTGCGCATGTGTGTGCGTGTGTGTGAGAGACAGCCAGTGAGACTGAGTAAGCAAGATTTTTGACTTTCTGCAGTGGTTACTCAGATGTTCTGATTTGCCCATTTAAACACAAATGCATTTCAGTGTTTTTGAGTATTACTGAGCCAAATTGCTGTTTATCACATATGTTCTGTCAACACGGAGCTGTTTGTCCCTGACATTCGTTTTGATGATGGGGTAGTTTACTGCAACTATGATTCTGTTCACAGAGCCGTAGTGTAAGTTGGTTTCATATCAAAACTGCTTCCATTTTAGCAATTCACGCCTTAAGATGGTGTACAATTATTGCTTTCCAAACCCTTCTTGCAAAAATTACATTCAATTTTGAGTGCAGAACTGCAAGACTCCTCTCTCCTTATTACTCCCCTGTAATGTGCTGGTTCCAGCTGTGAAACAGTGTTAGCCTGCACTTCTTTTCACAGTGAAATACCTACATATTTTCTTAATGAAAATTCAAGACTGGCCACTTAAGTTTTCAAATGAGAGTAGGTTAATGTTAGGCTGGAAATTACACTGCAGGGAAGCAATAAGGAGCGAGGTTCACCCAGGCCTGCTCGCGCCCGACTGAAACCGGCACGTGGCTTCAAACTTGGCTTGGCGAAGCGTCGTGTTAAACACCTGCCCGGTAATCCGTTAATACGCACAAATGTATGTTTGCCTGGCATAAGCATGCTGTGCTTTACAAGCTTTCTCGTAGGCAGAAAGCAAATGAAAGCGAGACAGGGAGAGAGAGAGAGAGAGAGAGAGAGAGAGAGAGAGAGAGAGAGAGAGAGGGAGGGAGAGCTTAGACCATCATCTAGAACAGAAAATTATTCCACCATTGTCTCATATTTCACACTTTGCGGCATATAAGCTTTGAGAAAAGGTCAGTGAAAATAGAGGATGAATTCATGTATAGTCTGTCCTCTCCCTCCTGTTATCTAAGGACATTAATCCGTACTGTGAAACCAGAGTAACCGAGTGCTTTTTAGAACCTCACTGTGAAAAGACGCACCGGAGCTGGTGCATCAGCTGGCTGTGTCCTCCCTGTTCTCAGCCTGGAAGTTTGGGAGTGCGCTAGCAGTACTTATGCACAGGCTCATGTAGATGATGTGTGGTAGTGGCCTGGCCAGAGGGCAGCTTCATCTGAATTCTCTTGGGATTATGCTGAACGATGAATGTGCACTGTTTCATTACCATAGCAATTAAGAATGTGATGTCATACCCTGCGGTCCTCACTAAAACTAAAACCAAGGTGGCATGTAAAACAAACAAACAAAAAATAAATAAACCAATATGCCCTTCAGGCTAGACTCCATTTGAAATGACAAAGCCCAGGCCCTCTCCCATTCCCATTGGACCCCTCTCCCATTCCCACTGGACCCCTCTCCCATTCCCATTGGACCCCTCTCCCATTCCCACTGGACCCCTCTCCCATTCCCACTGGACCCCTCTCCCATTCCCACTGGACCCCTCTCCCATTCCCATTGGACCCCTCTCCCATTCCCACTGGACCCCTCTCCCATTCCCATTGGACCCCTCTCCCATTCCCATTGGACCCCTCTCCCATTCCCACTGGACCCCTCTCCCATTCCCACTGGACCCCTCTCCCATTCCCATTGGACCCCTCTCCCATTCACATTGGACCCCTCTCCCATTCCCATTGGACCCCTCTCCCATTCCCACTGGACCCCTCTCCCATTCCCACTGGACCCCTCTCCCATTCCCATTGGACCCCTCTCCCATTCCCACCACACCCCCCCTTCACTCCCAGCACTCTCCATCATGGAGCACTGGATGGCTCCCATTGCCGTTCTCCACTATCGCCCCAGCCCACCCCAGTATTTGTAGCCCCACCACCCTGCAGAAAGGAAAGGTCAGGTGTGGAGTGCTCCTCTCCTCCTAAATTGGCTGTTTTCGCTCCGGATGTGATTGTGGCGTGGTTCGACTTGAGCTCGATCCTCCTTGAAAGGTCTGCTTTCACCACCCTGGGGCCCACCGTGAAGGTCCGCCGATCCACGCTGTTTCCCCTTTGGAGAACCCGGCATATCAAAAAAAAAAAAAAAAAAAAAAAAACCCCTTAAAAAGTCCCCCTTTTTTTCAGCTACAGAATACAGTCGAGAATAATCACTGTTCCATTTCACAGACAAACATCAGAACCTGCCGTATGAAACCGCTTTGTGTCTACAGCCACTTTACGAGACCCTGCTATAGATCAAAGTGAATTGGACCAAATTTAAACTCACATTGAGTAGAACGGCCGCGCCCCACCTCCAGCCCCCGCACTTCATTACCAAGGAGACACAGGCCCAATCTCCGCAAGGTCCTAAAGGGAGAAAGAAAAGCCGCCAGTGTGTTTTAGTGTGCCTGGAGACCGTCAGGGCTGTGTGGACTGCTTTGGTATCAGAGAAAAACAGGCCTGTCTGAATATTGACCCTGCCCCCCTCCCATAGGGATCGACAGAGACTCAGTGGCGTCAGGCAGACTTGCCGCAGCTCCAGGGCTGGGCTGACAAGGGACTGCTGACACAGCCAAAGATGGTAAGGAGACTGCCACCCACTCACTGCCATTTTTTAAGGCTTTTGTTTATTTATTTATTTTTTTGTTTATTTTTTGTTGTTGTTGTTGTTGTTGTTGTTGTTGTTGTTTGTTGTTGCCCATTCCTGCTGCTGGGCAGGAGAACGGGCGTGTACGCACTGCGGCCCCGTGGCTGCCGGGGTCAAGGGGCGCCGCCTCTAGTGGATGCCGAGGGTTTTGTGTCACATGAATATTTGTGCCCTCTCCAGTGTGCGCATCATTCTAGGGGAGCTCGGGGCGAGACCGTTAGTGTCTGGGATAGGAAGTCACACAGTAGCGTGTAAAAGCATTGATGTAGCTGTGTTCGCGTTCTAATAACAACTGTCTCCTTAATTTCTGTCTGTGCCTGATTTCCTACAGCCATTGATTTTCTCCCTAGTTTTTGCTGACGTAGGACACACAAATAAGATCACACTTCCACGGAGACATGCACTACCCCAGGCTTCTCTAATGACCGGAGAGCTTTATCACTGAAAACATGTATTAGAGTAGAGCCTGACATTTCAGCATTACCATTAATAAGGCCATTACAGTGCAGGGATTCAGTGGCAGGTAGCACAGAGACACAGTGCAGAGCATCCTTCCACAGTGCACCCACTCACACGCGCGCACACACACTCACACCAACACACACCCCTGGCTGTGCTTGACTCAGGGACATTAGACTGGTTGAACCCATATTTTTATCCCCATGCTGACATTCTCTAAGGCACTTATGTAAGGCAGAGTGGCAGAACCACTTCCTTCCCACACACACACACACACACACACACACACACACACACACACGCGGGCGCGCGCGCACACACAACACGGTGTTCAGAAACGATGTTTGAGGAAATAAAGGGGTGTAATCAGGCGTTGCTGTACTGCTGAATGCGGGAGACCATGATGATGAAGATGATGAAGGTGGGTCCTGAGGCAGACACCCAGGCCTCTCCGATGGCTCGGTCTACCGGGTCTCGCTGCCTCTTCCTCCCCCAACGCTCCGTCCTCGGGCCCTTTGTACTGTATGTATCTCCCCCCATACAGAACACAGTCTCCCGCTCATCACGTTAAGCCTCCTCGACGACGACCCCCCCCCCCCCCCCCCCCACACACACACACACGTCTGTGTTCCGGCGTTACAGACCACGTCCCTGCCGTGGCTTCGGCCTGTGAATCCTCACCCGCGCCAGCCGCACTCAGAGGAAGCGAAGAGCTGATCGCAAGGTCTCTTTAAGGTCCAGCGGGGTCCTGCAGTAGGACCGCGGCCCCCCACAGTACTCAGGCTGTAGTGTGGTGGGGAATTCAGCGCAGTTAAAGCACCGGAGGACAGCGCCAGCACCAAAGGAGAGTGTCTGGGAGGAGAAGGATTGTACTGGCATGAAATTCATTTTATTTTGAATATTCACAGATCACATTCATTCTGTTTCATAGGAAGCGTTTAAATTTTTTTCTCGGTTAAAATAGTACACAGCAGAAGATGTCCTTAAAAATATCATCCCCAAACCCAAATATGCACAGATGTGCATGAACACACACACACACACACACACACAAGTGCACGCACACAAAGACACACATGCACACTCACAGGCTCACACAGACACGCAAGACACAAACCCCAATCAAGTCCTGCTGCACTGACAGCTACCTAAGCCGTTTGTGTCTCAATATACTGTGTGCTAATTTACATAGGCGCCTGCAGAGATTTGCAGACGGGCCTCTGGGTTACCACCATCATTTTGTCATATTTGAAACTGCAAGTGTGTGTGCAGAGACAGAAAATGGAGGCAAAGATCTATCCAGAGTCCAGATCTCAAAGGAGAGAGTGTAAAGTCTACCAAGCAAGAGTAATTTTCAACCAGACATCTTAGTCTTAGCTGATGGCTATGGTACCATTACAATTAAAAATATTGAGGCTTCTCTATATTTGTTCTGTTATCCGATGTAATCTATATTAAAATGAGGCCTCTCACTATACCTGCAGGGAACCAAACTAACCTTTCTAAATATGCTAACCTTTATAACAGGACCAAGGACCAGTTGGAGTACAGACAGAATATTTTTGATCAGCTAAAAATATCTGTGGCTTGGGCTTAGATGTGAGCTGTCCTCTGTGTTATGGCCCCTCTCGAATCTGTCAGTAGGAAGCATTAGAATGTTTTGCCCCTCCGTATCTTCACTCTAGATCTAGATGGGAAATTACACCACACGCAGGAGGTGGAGGTCTTGTGTTAAACATAGTTGGCTAACAGTCAGCTCACAGGCAGACACAATCAGGTTGACGCAGGTTTTCCCTTTGAGGTTTTTTTTTTTTAAAAACTGCATTTTAGCGCTGACTAAAATCTTTTGTCAGTGATGGTGCCCGTGTCAGACCCCTTGGCTGGTTCCTAAAAAATCTTGTCACTTTAAACCACACGGAGTGCGACGATAAAGTCGTCCAGGTTGCTGTGTTCGTGCCGTGCGTAATGCTGTCAGGATCCTCAGCTGAGGCGATGTCGTGGGAGCCTTCCGCTCACTCAAATCTTTTTCCCGTCTTTTCTGCTTAATACACCTGACAGGAGGGCAGCTTTGAAAAGACACAACCCTGTCTCTAAACACTCAGAACCCTGCAGCTACCAACACCCACCAGCACACGCACATATGTACACCCTTCATGCTAATGTCTTCATATATTTAGCAGTGATGCGGTGTAGAGGCAGAAGCGTGGAGCTGCTTCAGCTCTGGCTGCCCCGGGGCTGATGGCACACACCGGCCGGCTGAATGGGCAGCAGTGCGGGACTCCCACAAGCATCAAAACATACGCAAAATCAAAAACACGCACTGACAGATGAAGAGAGGCTACAGGAACCTTCACAACAGTCTGGCGTTGTAGCAAGATTTTCCCTCTACCCTGTATAACATGCATTTTTGTTTCAGGGGGACATTGTCAGTGAAAATGGTCATTGGTTTGTTTATTGGTGTGTAGAACAGGAATTCACATAGCCAATCTACTGCATTAAATTACATTTAATGATCATTTGAAATAGGTGTTAATGGGAATAATTTTCTGAAAGTGTAAAATCGGCAAAACTGATGTAAATTCATTTATTTGACTATGTTCTTTCTCAGCCCCCAAAAAAAGCACAATGGATAATGCACACCGCCAAAGCAATTGCTATCAGTTCTAGTATCAGGGTTTAAACTGCGTAGAATTTTTGAGCTTATTGTTGGGACTTCTGCCATTGGAGAGAAACTCGTTCAGCCGTGTCCTCTGGCTTCCCTCTGTCTACACAGATAATCAGCAACATGGAGCCTCAGGTGACGAACGGGCCCAACCCGGCCACAGCCAACGGGCCCTCCAGCAACAGTCGCAGCTGCCCGTCGCCCATGCAGACCGGCGGCGCCAACGACGACAGCAAGACCAACCTCATTGTCAACTACCTGCCCCAGAACATGACCCAGGAGGAGTTCCGCAGCCTCTTCGGTAGTATCGGCGAGATCGAGTCCTGCAAGCTGGTCCGCGACAAGATCACAGGTACACTGGGAAGAGGGGGTGGGTAGGGGAGGGGTGAGGGGCCGAGATGAGGGGACCCTTGTGGCTGCTGGGGGGGGTGAAACTCGTGGGTGGAACCCAAGAAATGAGGCGACCCGGGGCTGAGAGGACCAAACTGTCGGTTGTTATTGTCTACGTGAAATCAGGAGCCAGTGGAACAATGGAAGGCATGAGTAGAGCAGTCAGGGCCGCGAATAGCAGCCGCCTACGTTGCGTAATACTCCACCCGACGAGACGCAACGAAGCCCACACAAAGTCTCCAGGCGGGTGTGAAAATGGATCGGTAAGAAGACGTCCTCCTGCCGCTGCCCCGAACCGCAAGCGAAGAAGGGGAGGAGAAAGCCCAACCCTTCTGGGTCCTCAGACTGGGAGCCGCGCTCGGCCGTGCCCCGAACCCTTCGTGGTGCAGGGGCAGCATGCTGGGACTCCGCGCTGGGGTAACGTAGAGAGCGAGAGAGAGCGAGGACGCAGAGGTGTGGAAGCAGTGTTCCCCTGCTAATCGTGGCCCTAATCCCCCACTAGTGGCTATGTGGGTGGCACACAAATGGATGGGAAGGCTGCTAGCAGATAATGCCAGATAATGGCTTCCATTTTATATCCTACTTAGTGACACTTCGCTCTGGATAATCTCATTAGAGCAGGGTCAGGCCTAAAGCCTCCGCTTCCTTTTAAACAAAGAGGGGGTTGGAGGGGGCGGTCACGAAGCTCAGTGAGAAAGGACAGGAAGGAAGAAGCAGCCGTCGGCCACTGGTCGCGGGTCACGGGTGCCGCTTGCCAGCAGATGGCAGCGCACAGACATCACCGGTAGGCTCCGCAGGCTGGTGCAAACCAGCATGGACCCACTTCCGATTTTCACGAGTTTCGAATGCTGTGTTTTGCAACTTGCAGTTCTTCGAGGTCCTGATTTGAACACACCTGATTTAGACTCTTCTACCGATCACTGGGTCCTTGCACGTCTGCAGGGCGAAGCGCTTTGGCCAGGCAGGAAAGAACACTGATCAAGTAGTTCCTCAAACATCACTTCAGTAGGGTCCCCACGGGCCCTGTGCATTCGCTTATCACGCTTAACATTGCAGTGGCGTTCCATGGGCAGAAGAGGAACGTGATTGTTGTGTAAATACTATAGAGGGTGTTGGTATTAAGGTAATGAGTTCTTATGGAGAGTTAGGAGACTGGTGTGGCTGGAGGCCTCGTGGTGTGCGCAAGCTCATCCCCAGATCAGTGGGTACTGTTTGTCTCCTCTGAGTCTCTAAAATGTTCTAGGAGAGCCTTATAAATATTCTTCTTCCCTCTCTTTTGTAACCTCCCCAACACACACACACACACATTCTCCTATCTGTGGCTCCACTCCCCTGGGTGCAATTTCCCAGTTCAGAATTTTAGACTAACTAAGCACTCCGTGTTCTCCGAGAAAAACGCAGGACGGCAGGAGGCTGTGTGCGCAGGCTGCTGCCATCATTAGCTACAGTCTCAGGTCTGACAGAGGGAGACGGTGACAGAGTGCGTGCGGGCGAGCCGCAGTTTTACAGTAAGGACAGCGTCTGAGCCTCCGTGCCATAATATTTGACCAGATCAGTCTCCGCGAGCATGGCGCTCGCCTTTCATCTGCACTCGCTCCCCTCAGTTTCTCAAAGCCCTTCCACGTACACGCCAAGCCTTTTACAAAGCAGTTCAAACAGAGCAGCAACAGGGTGAAGACAAGCAGGCCTCCTACGCCCCCCATCTCGTCCTCGCTCCCTCTCGATCCTGTCAGCTTTGAAGAGACGCCAGGCGGATGAGCTAGCATTTAGCCGCGGCTAACACCCTCGCTCCGACACGCCCGGCTGACTGCTGGCCACTGAAGTGCCACCACAGACTGTTTACCTTTCCCCACTGGCACGCACGCACGCACCACTTCCATCAGTTGGCAAAAATATAGCCTTTCGTTTTTTTTGTTTTTTTTTAATCTCATCTTAAAACAAAAATTTAAAAAGGCAGTATGTGTTGTGCGTCATATGGTTAGTTAGGGTCAATATTTATCCTCATCGTGTGTAAATTCTGTCAGCGAAAAACTATTTTATCCTGGCACCGGGGGAGGGGAAAGCATTTTAAAAGTCATTACGGCAAGGGTTTGTTTGAGGCGACGAGCAAAACAGATGGCTATGCTGCTAACCTAGTGCAAAGTCTTTGTTTTTAAAGGCCTGAAACAAGCAAAAAATCCCTCAGGTCAGAATGCGCACATCTCCCACCAACAGTGCCTGGCCACCTCCTCCTCGCTCGCTTCTGGTGTGCTAGGCAGCGTCTTGGACGAAAACTTTTAATGGAATACATTAAAAAACAGTTTGCGCTTCAAGCTAGCAAGGGCCAGGCGGCGGAGATGACTGATTGGAAGCTGGCCTGGAGAAGGGAGGATAACTATTGGGTTCTTGTCAGCTTTCCTGACCCCATAGACCATTTTCTCCACTTTCCTAACTGCATTTTCCCCAGGAAGGTGGAAAAAAAAACAAAACAACAACGAATGAGTTGTGTTTACAATGACAGGGCAGAAAAGAAACAGTACTCGTGGCAGGCTGCGAATCGATTGCGTCTGTGATTTTCCATCTGGGGAGGAGGAGGGTAGAGAAACAGAAAAGTCATCTGTTCGCGTTCTGTAAGCGGTAAACAATTACTGTGTGATTAAAAATGAAAAATTGCTCATTTTTCCCTTTCTTTCTCTCTGTTACACACACACACACACACACACACACACACACACACACACACTCAGGCCCACACTGCATTGCCCAGGCGTCTATGATGCCTGCCATTCAGTTTCATTGGTTTCCCTTACTCGCCTAGTCCACAGATGCTGTTGGCTGCTGTTTAGTGGCTTGGCACAGGAAGTGATGCTCCTATCAGTTCAGTCTGTGTTTAACACTTACTCGGCCGACATCAAAGAGGCCTCCCGCACTGCACGGCTGCTCGCTCACTTACAGGTCCCTCTAGCAAGCACAGCAACACTGTTACCACCATCTGCTGTACCACTGATCTACGCGCAGTGCTCCCAGGTTGAGCATGCACTAACTCCACCGCCAGCTGATCTCCGATCAGGGTGTGCAGGTCACGCACACAGCACGGGGGGGGGGTGGCACACAGCAGAATCCAAAAAAATTCTGAGACCGCCCGACTCTAACACCGTTCCCGCAATTCCAACCTGGTGGCATGAAAAATTAATTGGGCTTGCTGTTTACTGAAACACTGTACAGTTCCAGAGCGCATGTGGAAATACCACAAACACACAGAACCTTTAGCTGCCACAAATCTGAGATGAAAATGTCCTCCTTGTAGCGTCTCATAAGTGCTTTAATCCTAGTGAGACCAAATAAAAAGGCGACTATCCAAAGAGGGTCCGGTGACAGACGTTACACAGACGGGGTGACAGAAGAGGACATGACGCAGTGCTCCGTAAAGCAGAGATAATGAATATTCCAGCATGTGCCGGAGAAACAGAACGACGCCTTGATGAATTCCAATTTCAGTGCGGTGAAAGTATGATGGAACGGGTAATTGTTATTCAAGCTAAAAGCATCTGAAACCAATCTGCACTGTGTGACAATGAACTCTAATTCACAGTCTCTCTTTCTCCGAAACAATAAACAGCACAGAGAGGATGAATCAACATCCTATAGCCGTCCTTTAGCTGAGGACATCAAGCACTATCTCTCCGTTACACACTAAACCTCTATATCCAGGCCGCCAAGGCGAGTCAGAGAGCAGCATAGCGTAACAAGAATGAAAATCGCGAGCGGCATATCACAGCTCCACACAGGCTTCCCAGGAGCCCAAGGGGCGGCTGCCAGAGCGGCGCTGGCATCTCGCACACGCCGCTCTGACGTTGTTTCGTTGGGGTGTCCCAGATTTGTGAGGGGCCCACCGGCGCGCCCACGCACACGTAGCTCGTCCCGGCCGGGCAGGGCGAGGCCGCCCACGCGCTTCGGGCTCGACGCCAAAGCACCGGAGGCACCGGCACAGCAAGGGAGAACCTGGGGGCGGAATGCTCCGGCTCGCCGCACCACCAGCCTGGCAGGGAGACACGCTGACAGCTCTGCATCCGCTTCCTGCACCGCACTGTTTACCGGGAGGGTGCCGCACGTTCGGAAGTTTCGTTTTTTTCTTCCCCTCAGCGGAGAGGCGGCAGAGATCGGTAAAGTCATTCGGAGGACGAAGGGCACGAAGCGTTGTGAAATGTAATATCATCAGTCTAAACCTGCCATGTGGTCATCTAAAAGTGAAGGGTAGGGCCCCAGAGAACACACATTCACACAGGACAGCGATCTGCGCACACAGGCTGGGCGCCGCCTGTGTAGTACACTGGAGTGCAGGCCCGCGTGTGTCCCGAAGAAGGACGTGCTCATCCCGCTAAGCTGTCTGACGCCGTGTAGTTTCTGCGCATGTTGTAAAGGAGCTCAGGCTGTCAGACATGACAGCGGTCTGTCCGGCTCTGCAGACAGAGTGGCCTTGTTTTGGTAGACAACATCTAAATTAACCTCAGGTCTTCAAATACACAGCTTCAGATTCTCTTGTAAGCTATGCAAAAACTTGTGGACATAAAAAGAAGCACGTTAAGCGCATTTTAACACCAAATAAATTAGGAATGCAATAATAACAGATCAATTAAAAGCACAATTTTTATTAGTCACTTAGTGAAATCAGCTATATGGGTGTTACCCCGCGTTATTACATGACACTGCAAGCATAAAGCTGATCCATAACATTTCTTAGATGAGATTAAACACCTGTGTATCAAGATGAATATGGGAATTTGTATTTGCGTTAAACGGCCGTCCAAAGGCTGTCATTGATGGAGTCACTGCTGAAGCCCTACCAGAGTTACAGGTATGCCTGTGGCATTCAGAGCCATCAGTAAGAATCTTTAATGAAAATCCAATTAGAATATGGTGAGCTGCTTTTAGCTTTTGTCTGAGAGAGCACTTAGGCGGCCTTGACTGAATTATGGAGCTTATGTAGCACGAATGGCCTGAATTAAAGCCATTAGAGTTAATGATAAACAACATTTATAATGCAAACTTATATCATAACACAGCGCATTATCCAATTATACTCCACTCAAGCCTTCGTCTGCTTTGATGGAAGATTACTGAGCAAATTAGAAAAGTCGTGAAGTCATAGTTTACTTTCAAGTTGGCTAATGTGGAATTTGATTAAGTGTAAATAAATTTGTCCTTTTTTGTGTTTTCGGCACTGCTGTTATCTGAACAGAATGGCTTGGAAATGGTGATGTTTTTCCGCAGCAGAGCTGCACTGTCCCTAGACTCTAGCAGCCGGGGCACAATGCCAGGGAGGCAACCACAGGGATACATTTGTTTTGACAAATTGAAGAGGTTTTTTTTGCCTCTCCTTTTTTTTTTTTTTTTTTTTTTTTTGTACCTTCCCCAAACCAAATCTGACTAAATTTAAGACTGACCAAATACATTATCTTGTTTTGTAGCCGGGGAACTTCATGCTATCGAGGTGAGTTAGCATCACATGCTCAGAGAACTGTCATGTTTCCTCGCTGTTGTGCTCGCCGCGCTTCCTCCCCACGCGGATGTTAGTTTCAGCTCTGCTGCTTGACTCAGGCAGAGGCCGAGTGAAACTGCAGGCACAACATGGTCGCCGGAGTCTTTGAGAAGGCGGTGTCTACTGCAGGCAATGTACTGTTTAAACTCCATTTCCTCTCGTTCTCAATTAGCGAAAGCGCTGGACCTTTAAATGATGTTTCAACAATTCCAATCATTTAAAGATCAAGATTGAAATTATTCAGATTTTCAGTCTAGTGTGAAGATTTTGAAAGTGTATTGTTCCGTTACTGGAAACACACAAATGACTGAAATATGAGATTAGGTACTGTGTACAGTAGACACACACTACAACACAATAAGCAGAGCACATGTATGAAAAGGTGCGTGTATGGATGTATTGATATATCCTCAGCTCCAAAAAAAACCAAAACCCTCAAAGGAAAGCAGCAGTTTGAGTTGTCCTTATGTGGACATTTGCACGTGTAAACATGGCAGGACACCCACCCGACACTAATCTCACACACTGTGAATGCAGGTACTGGGGGGATGAGCCATAATGGCTTAGTCACACACTCTAGCTGTGGTGCCTGTGGTTTGTCTCCCCCAGAGAGAAGCACTGCTTACCAGCCCTTTCTAGACGCCGCATGGAAGACAAGCAAAGTGGGAACTCACAAAGCTGCTGCAACTGGCCCAGCCCTTCATCGTCCTCATCCTCAGTGCTAATGGGTAGACAAGAGGACAGCTATCATATAAATCACATTGGATTAGTGATGTCACACCTAAAAAGAACAATTTTAAACACAGGCCACACAGAGAGCACCTACACACCTTTATTACCACTAACTCTCTCTCTCACACACACACACACACACACACACACACACACACACACACACACACACACACACACTCTCTCTCTCAAACACACACGTTCACAGAAATAGACTCAAATTAAAAATAGTTAAAAATAGTAAATAACAGTAAAAGTAATAATGATAATAATAATAATTATTATTATTTTTATTATTATTATTATTAGTAGTAGTAGTAGTAGTAGCAGTAGTAGTAGCAGTAGTAATAGTAGTAGTATTACTTTTATTAACTATTTTTTGCCAAAATCTTCTTCCAGTTTAGCTATTGAGAATTGAGAATTATGTAATTATATATACAGGTATATGTACAGGTGTATACAGATATGTGTACAGGTTTAGTCTAATTAAATAATATTTGGCTAATATTCAGACTCTTTAGCTGTTGTTTACTGCCCATTTTTCTATAATACTTCAAAACTTAAATAATTGTTTTCTTGCTCAGTTCCTGTCATTAACACAAACTTTTGCGGTGTTGCCTGCACCATCGTGTGTTTAAGAATGGACTACACATCCTTCTGCATGTCCAAGAAAATTGACAAAAGTATCTTGCAGAACTAAAAACAGTACAGCAGTCCTGCAGCTGGAATTCTGTCCGCACGTTTCTCCATTTTTATAGGTAACAGTACAACATAAGGTGTGAAATCCTACATGAGCAAATCTGTTTGCAATTAATTTGTGTGACTAGTGTGTGACTACAGCGTGTGTGTGGCTACAGCGAGTGTGTGGCTATGACGAGTGTTGGCATGCAGTTTGCGTAATACTGGTTGGTGTCTATAGGTTTCCCTTACTAGGTAGCCAGGGCAGACGCGCTGTTTAGTCTAGCTCTCATACAAAACTGAAGAAGCGCAATTTGGACACCAAATACGCCTTCACTGCTCGACCTCATTTTTTGGTGAGGGGAATATTGTGTAAATCTGATTTTTCAGCAAACTGTTCCTTTAAATGTCAGGTTTTAAACAACAGCATCTATTTGTGAGTAATTTCTGAATTTCTCTTCATGAAAAATTCATTGAGTGTACAGGGCTGTGGGTGTCTGAGTGCTTGTGTAGCAGTGGAACATTTTTCTCTGTTTACATTAGAGTCCAGCGAACAACCCACGTCTTCCCACCACACCCAGCGCTGTGATGTGTACATAACATGCCTGGGTGGTAGATGAACTCGGCTGTGTATGTGCATGGGACGCAAGCATAAACATCCCTGTAATGTACGTGACTGTGTAAGTGTGCCTGTATGATGGTACGCGCCATGGGTGTGTATGATGGAGACAGAGGGATAGAAAGAGAAGGGGAGAGAGAGAGAGCAAGAGAGAGAGAGAGAGAGAGACAGCATGGGGTGTTAGCCTGCCAGGCTGTGTGCATGCTGAGAGGGCTCGTATTGTGACAGTCGAAGCCAAGCCTGCCTATGTTGGCCCACAATCTGCGCAAGTCTCTCTCCCACGCCTGTTTTTGCGCGCGTGTGTGTGTGTGTGTGTGTGTGCGGGTTGGAGGGTGGGGATGGATTTCAGTAAGAGGAAGAGCAGATGACATTTCCATCTTGTCTTTGAAGCTTTGTCTTTGCAGTTTGTTGCTGAGCAGACAAACATGAAGTGTGGCACTCTGAGAATCGATGAAACATTTATTTAGGGCTGTTCTCTGAGCTTTGAATGGGACCATTCAATCCACTTATTAACTGGAAATTCCTCAAACTTCTCTTCTTTGCTCTCGCAAATCCGAGCATATTTCTTTTTTGTAATCATCCTTTATGAGAAACGAATAAAAATTGACATGGCTATGAATTTTTGATGAACACGTTGAGGCCATCTCCTTAATTACTCTGCAAATATTACAGTTAAGACTCTCCTCAACAGCAGTAATCGTAACACACGTGCACGTGCGTGTGTACGTGTGCGTGTGTGTGTGTGTGCGTGTGCGCGCGCGCGCGCGTGTGTGTGTGTGTGTGTGCGTGCATGTGTGCGCGCCTCGTGCACTAGTGTTTTATCTCGAGTGAAGAACCTGGTGCTGACTTTCTGCGTGTGTGTGTGTGTGTGTGTGTGTGGGTGGGTGTGTGTGTGTTTGTTATGCTGGTGGGTGGAATTCCTGTGACTGAAGCAGTTGCAGCCTCAGTTGGCTTCCCTTAACCCTTAGGCAAGTGCTGACAGACAGGCCCAGCCAGCTCGGCTGCCAGAGCGCCATCAGTCAGGGCATCCAACATCAGCCTGTGCTGCCGTGGGCCTCTCGAGGAGGTGGAGGACCGGCGGGGTGGGGGCGGGGTGGAGACAGAGCGTCGTTCTCTGCTGTCTCCGTGCATCGTGCGAATGTATCATTAACCACAGCACGGTTCATCCCTGAAGCTCTGCATGAGAGTGTTTCAGAAGCACACTTCATTTACAGTAACCTTTGCCACTCTCCAGTCTGCTCTATACACACTCACACAGACACACACACTCACACACACGCACACTGTCCTCTCCCTCTGTCAGGGATTGATAGCGGGGGGGATGGAATGTAGGCCATGCAGTTATTCAGTGCAATAATACGCTTTTAATACCCATAATACTTCTGGCCCAAGCACAAATACTTTCGGAAAAAATCCTACACTGCTCCACTGGAGACCCGATGTTTTCTGTTTCTCTGAGACGGACTCCGATCGCCCTGGTGTCAGCCCATAAGACAGCCTTAGCTCTGTAGATCACACTGAGCCTTCTTACTGAACAACAAAAAGATCCGCTGTTTGTGCTAATGCTGCCGTCTGGGGCGGCATTAGCGGTGCTTCACATTCACGGTTCTCTTTGTGCATGTGCGTTCACTTGCCTCCGCCCGATGAGGACGGGCGTGCCTGTAGCGCGCCGTGCTCCTGCGTTTGCAAAGACAGCCGGGTGGGGGCGGAGTTTGGGGTAGGGCTCAGTAGGGTAATGCACTCCACTCCAGCCCGTATCTGCTTCGCCTTCTAAGCAGCTGTTTGGCCAGAATGATTCAAGCTGAGACACTGTGAGAGTTTTCCAGCAGAAGCTTAGTCTTAATGCCACACACACACACACACACACACACACACACACACACACAAGGTCACACTAATGCTACAGGATGCTAATCAATCTCTCTCTCTCTCTCTCTCTCTCTCTCTCTCTCCCTCTCTCTCTGTCTTTCTCTCACTCACAGGACAGAGTCTTGGATATGGTTTCGTCAACTACATTGATCCAAAGGATGCAGAGAAAGCCATCAACACGTTAAATGGACTCAGACTTCAAACCAAAACCATCAAGGTACTGTTGGAGACCATCGGTAACCAAATGCGTGTCTACGCGCATGTCAGTAAGTGCATGTCAAGGCAATGTGTGTAAGTGTGTTGCTGATTTTGTTATGATATGGTACGGCGGTAATGGAACAATATCTCGTTTGGGTGCCAATATGCTTTCGCTTTCCTCCCCAATTAGTCATCAGCCATTTCTCACAACCGCACCAGTCAATTCACGGAATGTTTCCTGTCACCATTTCTGCCAGTGGAGCTGCATTGATTAGCACATGTGCTGTGTATTGACTCGTGCTGGGCGGCGGTGCAGCAACACAAAGCGAGAGGAGGGGAAATCCGCCTCATTAAGATGCAGAAGGAAATAGGAGAGCGACTGAAGGGAGAAAAGGGAAAATAGTGTAATTGATATGCAAATGTGTCTCCAAATGTCAAATCATGGAGTCACACGAAAAGGAAAAATAGACTCTGTATAATGAAATGATGCTAAAATGCCGGTCGCCTCCAACGAGAGGGAGGATTTTTCTTTTTTACATTATCAAACCATGGAAAGAGGAGAGGACGGCTGAGATTGTGCCACGCTGGCGGCACAATAGCTTGAGTCAATGGTACTTTATATTTATCCAGCTGAGAAATGTAGTCCCTTGCATTCTCCCAAACTGCGTGCTTTAGTGTAAATTTAGCAGCAGCTGGTTTAGACTGTAAATCCTGACTGCTGTGCCGTTTTTGTCTGACTCACAGCATAATCAGGCAGCGGGTGCCATCATCTGGTATATAATCCGTGGCCTCTCAGTTACATCCTGCCTAATCTAATCAGATTGGATTTACCCTGCTTAGGCTGACATGAAAACACAGCATCCAGGTCCTGAGTGAGTGAGAGAGGGAGAAAGAGAGAGAGAGAGAGAGAGAGAGAGAGAGAGAGAGAGCTGTTGTTGAAGCAGGCTAGACTCCTAATGATGGATGGTTTCCAGAGTGGCAGTAGCAGGTGGTTGTGCGTGCGTGCGTGCGCACGCATGCGCAAGCGTGTGCATGTACATGTGTGTGGGTTTGTGGTGACGCGACCCTAGTGCTGGTTTCAGCCTCAGCTTGGAAGCCATCAGAGATGAAATGAGTCACTCTGTGTGTGTTTGCTCATCGTCACAGCTCCCTGCGCCCAGCACTGCTGGGGAAGCAGGAGTACACACACTCTCACACATTCTCAGACTCTCGCTCACACTCTCACAGTCCCAGCAACACAGCACTAACACTTTAACATATGTTACTAGTTCTCTGCTCCAACTGCAGGCCAGTCCCGAAGACATGGAACCAATGTGAGCGTCAATTTTTGGACCCAGAGGGGCAGAGTTTATTGTAACACTTTCTTTCTGAGTGGTCCTCTCCTAACCTGCAGCGATCTCGCACTCTCTCTTCCTCTCTCTCACTTGCTCACTCTCCGCCCACACACACTTATATACACACACGCACGCACGCACGCGCGCGCGCGCACACACACACACACACACATACACAAAACACTCACATCCTCCTCCCTATACAGCCAGATGGTAATGAAGCAGGAGCCATCTTCCGTGACTTAGCATCCCTCGCACACTCACAGACGCGTGCGCACACACACACACACACACACACACACACACACATTCAGCTGGAACTGTGTGCCTCATACACACTCCCCATGCATGATCAATCTGCCTCTCTCTTCCTCCCCTTCTCTCTCTCTCTCTCTCTTTCTCTCTCTTACGCACACACACCCACCCACACACATACCCAAGGAAATCAACACAAACAAACAAAGACAGTCCACATTGTGATTCTGCCAGTGGGACTCCTTCATATCCAGCCCTTCATATCCCTTCATATCCAGCCAGTCGGTAAGAGGGCTGCAGTGCCTCTTTCTCCTCCTCCTCTTTCTCCTCTTTCCCTGGCCCTCCATCCCTGCGCCTCCTTCCCCACTCTTTGATCTGGTCCTGCTCGTATTTCCCGTCTCCTTCGCTGTGTGAGACCTCCTCTTTAGCCTAATGCCATCTGCCTCGGCGGAGCCTCTCTTCCACTAATACAGACGCAGGGAGAGGGGGCAGGCAGACCTTGTCTCGCGGTGTCTCATAAGCGGGTCGGGAGGTCGGCATCGTCTCGAAACGCACGCCGCGAGCCGCGGGGCCTCCTCGGCCTGTGAGGTCCTCTGAAGAAGAAGGCAGGCCGGCTAACCTCGGCTGACTTCTGTGTCCTTCAGCTCAATGCGGAGAGCGAGAGAGGAATATGGAGAGAAGAACAGAGAGAGATAATTGGAAAAGGAGGCGAGAGAGAGAGCAAGGGAAACACAGCGAGGAAAAGGAAAGGAACAGACAGAAGAACAGAGAGAGAGGAATAGAGAGGGGGCGGTCAAGGGAAGGCAGAAAAGAGCGCGATGTTGGAGAAGAGAGAGAGAGATGAGGAGGAGATGAAGGAGGCCCAGTGGGGTGCTTTAGGAAGTGAGGAAGCACGAGGAATGTTCGGCAAGGCCGCTCCACCTAAACCGGCGCTGTCATGGACAAACGGACAGGGCCCGTTCTTAAACACGACCGACTTCTGTGCGTCTTTGGTGTGCGTGGATGCTAAACGACACCAGTCCACTCCTCTGGGCTCCACGAACTTGGACAGTTATTCCCGCCGCACGTTCACACAGGGTCTACACACGTCCCCGGGGCAATACTGGTGCACATCTAGACGATCGCTGGAGAAGACGTGAATGAAATCAGTCTTCAGAAATGAGATTTTCACAGCCAGCTTCCTCTAACCAAGGGATGAAACTACTGCTGGAAGCAAAAATAATCCGTTATCTGAAGGTTGAACGTATGAGTTCACGCAGGCAGACGGCCCGCTGCACGGGCGACGAACTCTGCGCACGGTGGTGTCCCACAAGGTGAAAGCGGAGAGATGAGAAGGCAGAAGGAGCGAGGGGAGCAGAGTGGGAGCACCACCCTGATCTCCACGTGCACACACACGCTCACACTCACACAAGCACTCCTGCCCTCCTGACTACCAGTTTCACAGCAAAACTCCAGATCTGTCAAGGTGTGAGAGGAAGAACCCTGCTGAGGGCACCGAGGGCTAAGGCTCATGCTGAGAAACACACACACACACACACATCCTCATAAACACACACAGACACACGCACACTGGCTCAGACACATAGATAAACACTGTAGGTACCGTTTGTCCACACATGCACACACGCGCATGCACGCACACACACACACACACACACACACACACACACACACACATACACACACACATCCTCCCAAACACACCCACCCACACACACACATCCTCATAAACATACACAGACACACACACACCGGCTCAGACACATAGATAAACACTGTAGGTACCGTTTGTCCACACATACACAAAAACACATGGAAACACACGCACGCGCGCACACACACACACACACACACACACACAAACACACCCACACACACACACACACATCCTCATAAACACACACAGACACATCGGCTCAGACACATAGATAAACACTGTAGGTACCGTTTGTCCACACATACACATGCACACATGCGCATGCACGCACACACACACACACACACACACACACACACACACACACACACACATACACACACACATCCTCCCAAACACACCCACACACACACACACACACACACACATCCTCATAAACATACACAGACACACACACACACACACACACACACACACACCGGCTCAGACACATAGATAAACACTCTAGGTGCCGTTT
>NC_137521.1:6872500-6900000 GCF_041902795.1 Electrophorus electricus | reverse complement strand
TTTCCTTGCCACCGTCTCTGGTAGGGTCTGTAGTCGGCAAAGAATGTAAAGCCTGACGACGGACTGTTCGGAAGTCCAAACTGAGTTTGTCTAAAAACCACAGGACAAAATTGCAGTGTAACTCTTTTCGGGTGGCGCGGGGGCGGGTCATTAGATCGTGCATTCGACCCACTCCACTCCGGACCCACTTTAACCCGCCATTACCGGGAGGGAAGTGTGATGTGTGCGCGGCTTTGATCAGCAGTTAAATATTCAGAGCAGCTCTTGAGCCTTGCGCAGAGCACTCAATCCATGTCTCTCATCAATGAGAGCAAATACAATTGATCCAGAGCGCCAGCTCTTACCAGCAGCTGCTCCTAATGGGAAATCAGTCTCCCCATGGCTGCTGGCGCCTCTCTTCTAAAACACTCCGGCCTTCTCTTTTCCCGAGTTTTTATAATGATCTGCACTATATGATCATACCTTTTGTCATGCTGCTGTCTTACGAGTGGAGATTTAATACAAAACATCCAAGCTATGTAATTATGTGTGTAGAAACATAAATATTAAAACATGAAATCTGATGATAAATTGGACACAACCTATGGATACTGCTTTGCTAGACTGGGCTTGCATTACATAAAGGGTAAACAGATAGATTTCTTCTTATACATAGTGGAAACATAATAATGATAATAATGCAGCTCTCTGCTTCAAAGTGCTCCTTACCGAGGCTTTTTCAAATACCATCTGTAGCAGCAGCGGCTAAAGTTCCATAAAACAAGGTCGTTTTCCACTCCTCATCCTGATTAAGCTCATGAAAAAGCACAGAGTGTGCGCTTTTTCCCCCTTCACAGTGGATTCAGCACACTTGCTTAATAAATGTTCCATACGCTTGGCAGAGACACTTAAAAGTGCGTAAATGCGAGACGGTAGCGACGTGCTGAAGTTCAGAAAGGAGAGAAAGCTTTCATTAACTGCCGAGGCTTCAGATCTCTCTGTTCCCAGAGGATTTTTCATTTTCATTTTTCTCTCTCTCTCTCTCTCTCTCTCTCTCTCTCTCTCTCTCTCTCTCTCTCTCTCTCTCTCTCTCTCTTTCTCTCTCTCCCCCCCCCCCACCTCGCAGCAGTGGGCGTGCAGTGGAAAGCACTTTGTCAGGTTGGCCACAGCCATTTCTTGGTGCTGTCGCGGCGTGTTGGCTCTCTGTGTGTCTGAGTTATTATTAAACCAGCTATTCTCACGCGACGCATGTGCTGCGCTCAGATAAGCACAGGTAGGAAGTTACGTAAGGCATGGAGTGATTACAATGAGAATAGTGCCGCCAACCACCACATTGGGACCCCAACTCTGCTGGGCAGCTGATAAATGCCGGCGTCTCCAGTTGCGCCCGCGTCTCCGGTTCGAGCCCAGCCGCTGGCTTTGTTTGCACACACTAAACTAAAAAATAAAGCACGGTCTCGAGCCCATTATGGTAATGTTGGGGAAACAAGTGGATGAGAAAAAGCACAGGCAATATTAAGGTGTTCGTTCTGAAAACTATGGAGTAACAGGACTTTTCTTTCAGGGTCTGATTTTAGCCATGTTACGCAGGCTGGCAGACGGTTGGCTGCCATAATGATGGTGGTCAGTGCTATTCCCAGCAGAGCAAAACTGGGTCTCATCACGATTCCATTACAGTAGGTTGAGCACTACACTCGCTGGTCTGTCCGATTGAAAAATAGACAGGCCCGCCCGCCTCTTACAGTGGCACATTCCCAGACGGTAGTCCAAAAAGTCCTGGATCCAGTGTGATACAGAGCAGAAAAGAGCAGAAAACATGAGGAATAGAACCCGTTCTGGTGCCGGAGGCAATGGCCTGAGCTTCCCTGTCCGGCAGGCCCGGGAGCTCTCGCCTGCTCACGTGTGATGAGTGGCCTTGACCTTTGACCTCTGCCTGGACTGGTCGTCTGCCTCACTCGTGCAGAGACACTTGCACACACAGGTAACATAAACGCGCCAGCGCACTCACAGAAATAAAGCAGGGCAGAGATGTTTTTTTCAGTTAAACTTAAAAAAATATATATTTCACTTAGACAGTGACCTTTGCTGGCCTTCATGTTACAGTTTCCATATTTTTGTGGTCCTGGAACTGTGGTATGTCCTGGATCTGTAGTATGTCAAACTTCTCAGAGAGGGGGAGAGAGGGGACAAGTTAGACAGAGAGAGAGAAAGAGAGAGAGCGAGAAGTGTTAGGCCATCTTCTCTCTGTTCTACTTTCTAAGCATTCTGCGATGACCTAGGTTTCACTCTGCAGAGAGGAGAGCGCCTAAGCGTGCATCCTAAACTGTGCAGAATAATGCATGTTCTCGCTTTATTTCTGCCTTTCCTTCTGTCAGACTAATTAAAGCGAACAGGTTGTGGGAAGGCTGGGAAAAGCTGTCAGGGGTGATGCTGGCACAGTGGAAAAACGAGCAATAGAGAGATGGAGTGTGCGCGTCTGTGTGTGTGTGTGTGTGTGTGTGTGAAATGCAGAGGCAGGCTGAATGAAAGCTTGTTGCACTGAAGAGACTGTGCACAAATGTTTGCTCCAAGAACTGCATATATCAAAAGCATCTGATTTGAATAGCAAGACAGCAGTAACAGTAAAGCACCGCAGAGCCCCAAAACAGACCCTGTCAATAAGACTGAGGCACAACCATGCAGGTTGAAGTGACAGTATAAAAATTGTGTGTAAGTGTGTAAAGCCTAGACACATACATACACTGTTACTCTTTCTCAAACACTAAAGCGTATACACACATGGCCTTTTATTACCGCCATTATGGGATACTGCCATTGTGTATGACTGTAGCTAAATAATGTAAAGCTTACATCTAATCCTTAACCCTTAACCCTTAACCTCAGTAACCAAAAGATTTTAGATCTTCTGGATCTTATAGATTTTCAAACAAAAGCTACCTGACGTTCTCACGGTATCAAAATTGTCAAGATTTTCTATCATCCTGAGGACACTTGGTCCCCACAAACTGTGAAATACCTGCCCCACACATACACACAGAGTGTATTATGCAAATGGTCCTCCAGACGAGTCGTCTCCCTGCTCACCTCCCTGGAGCTGTAGGAACCGTCTCATTAAAAACAGCCCGACAAAAGGCCTCCCAGCCAGCCAGGCTCTTTTAAATGTTACTTTCAGGTGGCGGTCAAAAACATTGCCTAGGAAACCACAGAAATGTCACCAGCGCGTAGTGTGCCACGCGGTAGCGTGCGGCTGTCAGCTTATGCAAGCCTCACAGCATGAGACGGAACAGGACACGATACACTCACACAGTACTGGGAACAATCACTGTCCCCTACACACACACACACAGACACACACACCCACACACACACTCCATTTCCACACCAGCAGGCAGCAGAACCCCTATACAATATCTCCATTCTCTCATGAAGAAAGGAAAACAAATTACATGTCTGCCTGACAACGCCGGAATGCAGGCGGCCAATGAAATCTCCCTGCTTCCTCGCTTTCCATTTGCATAATGTGACAGCAGCACTAGCAGCCATGGCACATGGACTGCACCTCACCGTCATCCGCCATTTCCAACATCAAGTCAAATGTATGGATTTCTCTGTCTCTACATTAAGGAAATGGATCCAATAAATATGTGTGTGGGTGGAAGGGTGTGTGCCTATGTGTGTGTGTGTGTGTGTGTGTGTGTGTGTGTGTGTGTGTGTGTGTGTGTGTGTCTAAGTAAGAGGGAAAGGGTCGCTATGAGGGCTTCATAAAAGGATGGACACCGGTACATGTGCTACTTTGTGTGAAATACATTCCTGTAAATAAATGTAGTCTCTCTCTCTCTCTCTCTCTCTCTCTCTCTCTCTCTCTCTCTCTCTCTCCCTCTCTCCTTTGTGCCATGCCTGGTGCTCCCAGGTGGCTCGCGTGGCGTGGGATTCATTCGCTTTGATAAGAGGATAGAAGCCGAGGAGGCCATCAAGGGCCTGAACGGACAGAAGCCCTCCGGCGCCGCCGAGCCCATCACGGTGAAGTTCGCCAACAACCCCAGCCAGAAGACCAGCCAGGCGCTGCTCTCGCAGCTTTATCAGTCGCCCAATCGCCGCTACCCCGGCCCCCTGCACCACCAAGCCCAGAGGTTCAGGTAAAGACAGCCAGCCTGGCTGCCACACCGGTGATCTTTGCCACACGCCAGCCGCATTCTGATTCAAGCCACGATTCGTGCACCTGAATTTCAAACTGATGCTTCCCCCAAATATTAGAAAGGCAAAAAAGCTTGGAATCAAGTGTATAGTCACCTACCTATGCTGCCTAAGGAGCGAGATATGCTAGCTAACCCTTAAGCCTAGTCGTCCCCCCCACCCCCACCATTCGGAAAAGAAAAGGACATGAAAAAAAAGAGTGAAGGACTGTTTATAAGAGACAGTGGGGTTCTGTCGTTCACAATGTCGCCATGGTGATTCTGTTTCCCTTACACTGTGCTCCTTCATCTCGCCTCCATTTCACCAGTACCCATCATCAGCCCAAGCAAGCTAACATCAGTACACAGTAAGGCGTTCGGAATGGTACAAAGCCAGTGGGAATCAGTAGTAATGTTGAACTCTCACCCGTTTGGTCAAATTCCATTTACATGGTTTTTTTTTCTTCTGCATTCATATTCTTTTGAGTTGTGACATCCAAGCACACAGGATTGCGCATTAACACAAACAAGTTGCGCATGGCGCTTACAGCTGCACTGCATTGCTAATGACAGTAATCAGTAATTAATCCCTCATACAGCACACTTAGAACTGAATAGATGTGAAAAGGATGTCTCGCATTTGCATGAATTACATGGCCACACAAAGGTGGCATTGTGATAGGCTTGTTTGGGGACAGTGTTTAAAGCCATAGGCCCAGCTGGACCTGGCTCAGACGCAGAGAAGCCTTCAGATGTCTCGTACACAGAAGAACACTCTTGCACCTTATTAGACCCCACTGCAATAGATTAATTTACCCATGGCACAACCTGCCTGGCTAATTGGCTAATTGTTGCCTTAATGACTGAGCATTGAATGTGTTTTCGTTTTGTTGTGAAGCCTTCTTTTGTGTGTGTGTGTGTGTGTGTGTGTGTGTGTGTGTGTGTGTGTGTGTGTGTGTGTGTGTGTGTGCGTGTGTGTGCGTGTGTGTGTGTGCATGTTAGATATGTCAGGAAAAGTTTGGTATGAATTATGGGAAACCGTTAATTAGCCTTGTCGGCCATCCTGAGGCAGCTTAATAGCACGTGAGACGGGGCAGGCTATGTGAGGGATGGAGGCCGCAGAGTGGCCAAACAGGCAGGAACCCAAAACGAGAGTGACTGATGAGGATGAGAGACTAATGCACCGGCCCAGCAGGTCACCGAGGCTAATGAAGAGACTGAGGAGAGAGAGAGAGAGACAGAGAAAGAGAGAGAAAGAACGGCGGAGAGAGAGAGGATACCTCTATTTAATGTTCTATTACATTCTGCCTCAAACTTCATTCAAGTGTCATATCAAATTATTAAACTTTTCTTTTGCGCTGAAAGGTGCAAAACCCTGGAGACAGTTTCATTCATACCGCCAGCATATCATCTGTACACGATCTTCCGCATGGCATGAATTCATTCTTTGATAGCTAATTGTTTGATATTGATAAAGTCCCTGTGCCCCCAGTCCCTAAAATCAGTCTGCAACCATCTGTCACAAACACAAAACCATTACAATGACAGAACTCAGGATAAAAAAAGATGCACTCATCATTCAGTTGCAGTGTGAGATTGAATTTCATCACCGAACTACCGACCACCAAAAGTGTCTTATAAAATTCAGACATTAATTTCAGAGCTCACCTGCTCTCCGATTCATAAAAGCCCGTTTTCATTAGCCTTTGATAGCATTAAGACAACCTCTTCAAAAAATCGTTTAGATCTAAAAAGACCAAGCAATTTAATGATACATTAAAGCAAAACATTTAAGGCAGGTAATATCCATTATGTCACCAATATAGCAAGCAAAGACCGAGTCTGAAGTCAGACACTGCTACACTCTTACGACTCAATGCTCCTTCACTTAGCTCTAGGCCACACTAGCGACAGCTCAGAGGCGGTCAAGCTCCCGGCAGGCAGTGGATGGCACCTCCAGGTTAGCGGTAGCACCGTTGCTAGCCTCATGCACTGCTAGCTTAGCAATTGACTCTGCAAGGTGTCTGGTGGGGCTTAACAGTGTAACGGCCCGACGCTGGATAGGCGTCTTCCTTCACTCCAGTGAGGCAGAGCTGTGTAGCATTAGTTCCATTGACTGAGTAGACCATCTGCCTGGCATTAACCCCAGAACCCTCCTTCTCTTCACAGGCTGGACAATTTGCTTAATATGGCCTATGGCGTTAAGAGGTAATTAAACTTCACCGAATGCCAGATGTCCATGTTGACAAAATGATTTCTCCCGTTCCTATTTTTTTACCCTCTCATTTTCTGAAAAGTCACTTACATTTAATTAAGTTCAAGGTTTTTTACTGTCCCTTAAGTTTGATTGTTTATTACTTGATTCTACTTGATTTCAAATCACCAACCACTCTTAGTCTTTCCAAAAAAAGATTCTCTTTCATGATTTCTGGTGTAGAGTATGCATTGTCTAATTCTGACACGACTAGAATTTTGAGTTTTGTATCTGGTTTGGTATTTTCTGTGTTTTGCTCTTGTATTGATGTGGGGCTGCTGTAGGATTCAGGGGCTCAAACCCAGACTCCGCCCAGCTCAGGATCTTTTCGTACAGGCAAAGTTGAAAATTCCCCCGTTTCAAGCTCCTAGAAGCCTTTAGACACCCCGGTGTGATTATGCATACAGGTGTAAATCCTCCAGATCACTAATAGGTGTTACTGCAATCACAGCCTGGCTGCTGACCCCTTTCATTTTCATAGCAATTTGACAAACCCTGGCTGGGTGGCAGCCGAAAAGCCACTGTAGCATCAGCAGAAGCGCTGTAGGGACCAGCACTGGTCATGGATTCTCATTAAATGATCCGACTTTAACACAGTATTCCAGCCTGTACCTTTAATGTTCTGGCCTATTTTTGGCTGACGGGGAGAGTGAGGCGGAGGGGGAGAGTTTTCCTGGATCCCTGCAGGAAGCGTCATGTTTCGCTGCAGGTAGCACAACCTCAGATCACCTGGGTTTTGCTCGTGCGCTAATTGCTGCTTTTGTGCCCTTGTGGACAAGTAGCAAGATGGTTTCAAATGTGTGGCGGAGCTTATGGCGTCTGGCCGCACATTTCAGCATGTCTTTGACGGGAAAACGGACAGGCGACGCACCGGTGGTGATGCGGCGCGATGTCCTTTTCCATGCTGACTGTCCCTGCTGAAAGACCAGGGTTCCTCACAGTTCTCTCACTTTATAAAACCAGCACAACCGGCTGCCTCTGGAAGATCGAGACAACAGACTGAAACTGTTGCAGGCGTCAGACTCGCCGATCCCTCTACCTGCAGCTAATTTGTTTCGCTGTATCCAGACATGACGTTTGGGGAGGGAAAGGGAAAAGAAGAAAAAATAAATAATTACTAAAGCCAGGAGGTGAGCGTGAGGAAGCCAGCCAGCGCAGCGAGACATGCAAACAAGGCCGAGAGCACAGTGAGCAGCGACGGAGAGACGAAGCGTGCTGATTGTGTACCGCGCGCGGTTATCAGTGAGGGTAGCAGCAGGGCCCGCGTGCTACGGGAGCGGATGGGCCACCGCACGGGGGGGGGGGGGCGGCGTTTAGGGGCGCATTTCCCAGAGCTCGAGGGCTGGGAGTGGGTGAGGTAATTAACGGCGGGAAACCCGCAGTCCCGTGGACGTGAGCAGCGGCGGGGCGAAGGTGAACGGCACGGCACGGCAGGTCAGCCGCTTGTTGCTACGCAACTCCTTGTCCGAGCATTCCCCTGCTTTGGCGGGAGCGACGGTAGTGCGTGCGGTAGGAGCGGCGGTGAGCTGACCCAGCCCTCGCGCTCTCACAGATGCCTGGCATCCAAATTTACCCCCCCCCCCCCCCCCCTCCCCTCCCCTCCACTCCACACCACACCACACACACATACTTATTTTTCGAGATGAGTAATGGTGCCGGATTCGTTATTTACACCGAAACACGCTGTAATTGAAGTTATGAGATGGTTGCGAGCACAGAGCGAGCCAATGTACTATTATACTCCTCGTTTGCATAATGAGCCACGGCCTACGCGAAACAAAAGGGGTGGGGGGTTTCGGACGCGCGGCGTGTGTGTGCCAGGACGCAGCAGCGAAGGCACAGATGAAGCGGCTGAGGAATTCTTGGCAGAACGAGCAGCGGGGGTCCGGTGGGTGCGGCCGCGCGCGCCACGTTATCGATCACAGGCGCGCGGCGCTGGGAGTCGCGCGAGGCTGTGGGTGGAATGCGTGTTTGCCCACGGCAGGAGGCTAGAAAGCGCCGCGCCCATCTCCCACACACACACACACACACACACACATACACGTGACAACAGCTTCGGTATAGCCACCGCGTCTTCAGCAAGGCGGAAATCTCAATTAAAGCACCACCAATAATGCCTACAGTCATTCCTGGAAAGGAGGCATACACAATGAACCTTTTATCCAATTTACCTTTTATTTAAAGTGGAAATTTCCTTTAAGCGGAAAGGCAATTAACTGAAGTCAACTGAGCATTCAAATCTCTGCATCAAGAGGAAGAAAAGGAGCAGAAAAGGGGAGAGGAATGAGCAGATTTACTCAGTTGCATTCGAACTCTCCTATGAATTCGGGAGGCATTAATGTGACGAGTTCCTGCAATTTAGCTTCTCCAATAGATCCACTCAGGAAGACAGTGAAGAAAAGGAGCCAAGCGGCTTGGTGCCGGGCTGAGTGGCGTTCTCGCACAGCCCACCCGCAGTCTAGTGCACTGCCTTTTCAGGTCCCACACAAAAAGCCACCGGGCGCCTCCTTTCACTGCTCGGCACATATTGAACAGAAACGCGAATCAAGGGCAATTCAAAAGGCGCTAGCATGGGCAGGGGGCGGAGACGTGCGAGGGCAGTGCCCACCGGAGGCGGCATGCGCGACTGGGTTGCGGTGGAGGCGAGCCGGTGCAGGCCGCAGAGCTAATGTGGGGTTGTAACGTGCCGTCCATGTTCTACAGGCATGGGCATTACACCATTGCGAAGGTCTGGGGTCACTAACTCGTTTTTTTTGTTTGTTTGTTTGTTTTTTTTCAGTGCTGCTTGCTTCTACACTGCAAATGCTAGTTCTCTAAAAAATGGCTCTCTCTCTCTCTCTCTCTCTCTCTCTCTCTCTCTCTCTCTCTCTATCTCTCTCTCTCTCCCCTTCTTTCTCCACACCCCCAACCTCTCTGTCTGTTGGTCTGTCTCTCTCTCTCGCTCTCTCAGGTTTTCTCCCATCACTATAGACAGCATGACCAGTCTGGTAGGGATGAACATTCCTGGGCACACTGGCACGGGATGGTGCATCTTCGTCTACAACCTGTCCCCGGACTCGGACGAGAGCGTCCTCTGGCAGCTCTTTGGGCCGTTCGGCGCCGTCAACAACGTCAAGGTGATCCGCGACTTCAACACCAACAAGTGCAAGGGGTTTGGCTTCGTCACCATGACGAACTACGATGAGGCAGCCATGGCAATCGCCAGTCTGAACGGGTACCGGCTGGGTGACCGCGTGCTGCAGGTCTCCTTCAAGACCAACAAGACCCACAAGTCCTGAACTCCCTCCCCTCTCTCGTGTAGCCCCGTAAAAAACACCACTACTAACACCCACCTCAGCCCACACAGCTAGCCTACTCCAAACAGGAACAAATCTACCAACAAACCAACTAAAGAGAACTGGATATGGCTTATAATATAACTTTGGACCTATAAGCCAATGTTGCCTAAGTATTACAAAATTGAAAACAGAAATTATTAATGATTTGGAAGACCTGTACTTGGTACAGGCATTCTGTTGTATATCCTTTGAGTTCTTGTGGTTGTTTATTGGTTTCCTTTTCTCTGTAAACAGTAGCAAAACCAGACCGCCCTTATTTAAAAGAAGAGAAAGTCCTTCTTACGATTGAACTCTCGGTCTTGATTCAGGTTTTTCTTTTTTGTTCTCTTTCTGATCCGGATCCACTGTCGTTAGTATAACGCCTCCCTGGGAAGAGAATGGGAGGGAGCTCTTTTTAAAAAAAAAGAAACGATAAAGAAATCGATGATCATTCATTCATTTGTTTTGGTGTATATTATTAAACCCCCCCCCCCCCCCCCCAAGTAAATTGACAGGGATGACGACACACCATCCCTTTTCTCTGATGCAGAATACATTTCTAACATTGTTTTGTTTTGTACTGCAAACAGAACACATGTCTTTCCTCACGAGGAACCAGGAGACAGGGAGAGGGAAGGGATGGGTTAGCACTCCTGTTGACAAACAAAAACACACACACACACACACACACACACACACTGTTGCCAAAGAGAAAATCTCTTTGCTTGAAAATGCGTTTAGAAAAAAAAATGAAAAAATAAAGAGAAAGAAGATCTATTTTTGTAAATAATAATTAAAATAATAATTATTGAAGAATTTTTACAAGAATCTGGATTTGAAAAAAAGAGAAAAATATTTTGACTGGCTAATTAGGGGTTGGGGGAGGGGTCAGGTGCCTCCTTGTCTTGTTTGTTCTGCCGTGGTACTTTTTAGGATACAAGGTTGTTTGTTTTTCGGGGAGAACCACATCGGCAATGGTTTTGTAGACGGATGGTTTTATCAAAGGGATGCAAATTCAGGCAGGTAATTTTTCATAGCACGTAATTGTTCAACAGTGATTCCCAGTAGGAGAGGGGTCTTCCCAGGCCTAACGCATCCTCGCAGTCAAGAGCCCAGAGTAAGGCCACACATCCTCCACTCGTTTTCTTTCCATCGTCGGTCTTTGGGATATCAGTAATACATGCCCATACTTCTCCATTTAGAAACCACACGTTCTTCTGATTCCTTTCGCTCTGATTTCGTGGTATTGCATTTGAGACGTACTTCCTTTAGAGATCAACAGTAGGTGCTATATTACATGGTTCACATATCTTGAATATCCAAGTTTGTTGTTATGTGTGTTATTTAGAGGAAAAAAAAAAAAAAAAAGAAACTTCGATGTTGGCATTAAACTGAGCTGCTGTTTTCGTTTAATTCAGTTTGTTGTCGGCCCCCATCTGGTCCAGAATGGTCTGGTCTGTGCTGGGAGATGCCAGATGAGTAAATCCGGACCTTGTAAGAATCACTTAACGAGTTTTCTTTGGCTTGCTGACATATAGGTTACTTGCTGAGTGTACAGCGTTTGTCAAAATTCAATGATAATTAGCTAGTTTTGTTAGTCTAGTATTTGTTTCTGGAGGATCTATTACAAATGTGTCTTTCTTTGTTGTGTACAAATAGATGATATATAGTCTACATTTGTTTTACAATATCTATATCTATCTGAGTTGTCACTGTTTTTTGTTCAAGCTTGTCTTTTTTCATATGAAAACTTTATGAAGTGATGGTTCAGTTACTTAGAAAACTCGTGAGGAATCCTGTTTACTATGTTGTCATGTCGCTTGTGAAGAAGAAAAAAAGAAAAATTTGATTTAATTTGGGTTTTTTTGTTTGTTTGGGGGTTTTTGTGTTGTTGTTTTGTTTTTTTGTTGTTGTAGTTGTTGTTTGTTTTTTTTAACGCCGCGGCAAAAGAAACCGAACAAAAAGCTTCTTGAAAATATGTATTTATTTATTGATTGATTGACTGTTTCATTGATTAAATTATTTATTTATCTGGATTATTTATTTATTTATTTGTTTGTTTGTTTGTTGTTCTGTTGTCTGTGTTTTTGTGTGATCCTGGTACAGGGAGGGGGGTGTTTCTGAGCTCACGGGAACAAACGACTAGGGGAGAAGCTCTTCCATTAGTCCTGTGCACTGAGACATTTTAGTACGTTTGTGCTTTGTACCAATATATCAAAATTACAATATAAAAAAGTTTAAAAGTCAAAAACTAAAAAAATGTCAAGAGGGTTGGTGAGGCTCTTCCCTTATTACTAGAAACAGTTACTCGCTATGCATAACTTAGTCGATAGTTACATTTGCTATTGCTTTTTTCTTGTCTTGTTAAACAGAAATCTTTAAATCTTTTTCAATAAAGTTTAGTCTTAATAGAATGTTATAACAGTTGTTCTGGTTCAATATAACCTGTGATAAGTTTGTGTAGTTTTAAAAGCCGCTCTCCGCCCTCCCTCCACACACTACCGTTGCTTTGTGATCCAACTTTATGCAAAAATGTGGGTGTGAAACACAGTTTCTCGTGGGTCTTTACGCATCCCACACTTTAGGTCCAGCTGCCTCGATTTGATTATTATACTGTATGTCCATTGTTTTAGAATTATTCATTGCATTGGACCTATGAAGAACTCAATGTGTCATTTTACCTTGATTTAAACTAATTCTGCCATTTGCATATGACATCATAACTCCAAAAAGCTTTGACGCTGATTGTACTGGTTGAAGTAAAATAGCTATAGAAGATGATATTTGATAGATGACACCCATTATATATTTTCTAAGATATAGTCTATTTTGAGAGGTAAATTTAGTGAATGGCTCTTTGAGAGTAGGGAATCAGCTCATGTTGAGACAGGACTGCTGTGAATGTTGGAGAATTTTTAACTACTTAGATGCATTCATGCACACTCTCACTCGTCCACCTCTTCAGCTACACTTCCACCATTAGTCCATCCTCTGCTCCGCCCCCTCCGCTGGGCGGTAGCTCAGCCCTCCTCAAACCCCACCCCTGGGCGGGCGTTTGAATTATGCAACGACCCCAGTAGAATGTTGTTCTGATGTACGAACAAATGTCCTGCATCGCTTCCTCCTCTTTGCTCATGACATCGCCCTCCGCGGGTTTCGTGTACGACTGTGAGCAAGAGCTTTTTGCAGAGCGCGTGCTTGCGTACGAGTGTGTGTGTGTGTGTGTGTGTGTGTGTGTGTGTGCGCGTGTGTGTGTGTGGGGGGTGGGGGGTGAGGGCGTTCGGAACATGGGGCCATGTCTCCGTGGTAGCGCCCTGGTCGCTATGGCTCCCTTTCTCCCCCTGTAGCGCCTTATAGTGGCAGCCTGCCAATAGGAAACCAGCAGCCAGTAGTGTCGGAGGGAAGGCCAAATGAGGAACGAGGCTCTTGTCATTTATCATTTTCTCCTGAAGACGTGTTTGTTTCCTATCTGAGAACCTATAAATCTTTAAAGACAAAAAAGATGAAAAAATGTTCACTGGACCAAGCTGGTCTCTCCTACTTATGTTATTACTTAACTATCAATTATTGATTATTGTTATTATGATTATTATTATTCTTATTATCCTTATTCTTATTATTAATCAAATTACTGCGATGAATGACTTCATGTTATCCTTGCTAGTTTAGGTCATTTCTGAAACTGGAAACAAAATATGAAAAAAATCTTGCTGTAAATGTTTTTTTTTCTTTTTCATATACTGTTGTGTTTGAATTATTTGTACTTTTGAATGTTGGGACAATAAAATGAGGTGTTGAAAGCTGTGTGGTCTCATGTGGTGTTTAAAACCAAATGTTTTACATTTTTGATCAGAACAATTTCACATTTCACAGTACCCAACTGAATACTACATTTTCAGTGAATTATACTGGACCTGCTTAAAGAGCCAGACCTTTTAGGAATTCAGAGATGAATACTTTGCAAGCTCAAAGTAACTAAATGTCACTTGAGCTACCTCTTTTGATATGAACTTGATGACTTATCAAAATGAGTATAAATGCCAAGGTCATTACTGTCTGTGTGCGTCAGAACCAGGGGTGGCACTGAAATGTCTACTGTATTTTCACATTAGTGCTTCAACTTCAGTCAGTCAGGCACGGCAGTCCTTTTGAGCATGGAGACACAACAGTGTGGATATAGTGCCCCCTGCATCTCTGCCGAAGAATTATTCGAAATTTCACATTTCAAACACCAAAGTCGCTCAGATTTCACCGAAGATGTACAGCCCCCTGAAGATGCATTTGTTGCCACCGTTAACACTATTACAAAGTAGTGTAACAACAATATATAATGAATCAGACCAGTAATGTATTATACCACAACACAGACTTTAATTAACATAAACATGAAGACGCGTAATAACTCTTAACGACGGCCAACATCGTTTGCCGAGGAGGCGATGTGTGCAGGGAGTTGGGAGGGAGTGGCGGATGAGGAGACACTGGGTGGACTCAGTGGTCTGGTAAAGTCCAGCCTGTCCATGCCTCTCCACACCATTAGAGACTTAATGGGGTGAGAGGCTCGTGCAGGCAGAGATGTGACAACATAAGTCACTCCACCCTCCCCTCCACAACCCTCCTTTTAACACTCCAACCAGCTGTGCAGCTAAAATGGGAGACAAGACTTAAAGGCTTGTAACACACAGCTTTAAATTTCAGCATTCTTCCCCAGACCATCATGGTGCCAGAGTGTCGATAGCACCAGCAAGCAAATATTAAAATCTCATAAGCAGATCATATGAGTTGGATGCTGTTATGCACCTTAAGGTGGTGCACATATGTGATCATTTTTTACCAAGGTGGTTTTCTTGATACTCTGTTCCATTTTGCAAGACTTTGCCAATTCCTTAAGCAGCTACACCTGCTACACGTGCAATGCTGTTCTTTTTATCTGTTTCTAAATGCGTATAAAGACAGAGGATTTGGGCAACTCATCTGGGGACGATTTAGCATTTTCAAATGGATGGATTTTTGATGTTTTAAGGCTACGTGTATATTTGCAAGCAAAAGATTTAGAGAATCGTTTTGGGAAACAAATTGCTCTCTGTTACTTAGTATGACAGTCATCAGGTGTGTGGGGAAGGACTGGATACTGGTGTGTTCATGGACATTTGGTTCACTGAAGTGACCCTTTTTGAGCCCTGTACCTTGTAAATAGTGTTGTTGATAACTGATGCCTAGCTCTGCACCTAGAATAGAGCCACCAGGCAGAGTTTAGCTCCATCTGTAAAGTGCACGCTCCTGTTTCTGGAGTATCTGAAAATACACAGCAAGGAAGAAGACAAAAGTAATGTCAGTTAAAAAAAAAGTGGAACTGTAAATGAGAAGATCTAGACACATCCTGTGGTAAATATAATTTTCTGAATTTTCAAATAAATGTGATCTAATGTGTGATTACATATTCATATAAAAACAGAAAACAAGAACCCAACAAAGCAAATAACCCACTAAATATCATATTTTCATTAATGTGTTGAACAAAATGATCCAACAATAAATGTTTTTGTCAAAATAAAATGTGAACCTTTTCTTTAAATAACTGCCCCCTACAGGGGCAGTGACTTCGACCAAGTGTTTCTGGCTGTTGCTGGGGTGGAGGAATTTAGGCCTATGTGTCCCTACAGAACTGGTTCAGCTTAGCTGGGATGTTGGTAGGCTTCCTGGCATAAACTCACCATGTCAGGTCCTGCCACAACATTTCTGCAGGATTAAGGTCTGGACTCTGACTCAACCGTTGCAAAACACAAAATTCCTCCTGCCTCAACCACTCTTTGGTAGACTGACTTGTGAGAATATAGGGTTGCTGTTTCGCTGTGAGACCCACTCTCCGTTAAGCTTCAGTTCACAGCAAAGATACCCTGACATGCTCCTGAAGAATTTCCTGGTGAAATCCAGATTTCATTGTTCCATCAATGATGGCAAGCCATCCTGGTCCTGTGGTTGCAAAACAAGCTGAAACCATGGCACTTTCACTATTACTGCTCCACATTTGCCTGACAGTCGACATATGAATACTGACATTAGCCAGTTCAACAAAAAAGTGCTCCAGGACAAAAAAAAATGTTGCTGTTACCTAAGGGATCTTAGATGGTACCCGAGGGCTCTTAGATGGTACCTGAGGGACCTTAGATGGTACCCGAGGGATCTTATATGGTACCCAAGGGGTTTTAGATGGTACCTGAGGGACCTTAGATGATACCCGAGGGCTCTTAGATGGTACCCGAGGGATGTTAGACGGTACCCGAGGGCTCTTAGATGGTACCTGAGGGACCTTAGATGGTACCCAAGGGATCTTAGATGGTACCCGAGGGCTCTTAGATAGTACCTCAGGGACCTTAGATGGTACCCAAGGGATCTTAGATGGTACCCGAGGGCTCTTAGATGGTACCTGAGGGACCTTAGATGGTACCCGAGGGATCTTAGATGGTACCCAAGGGGTTTTAGATGGTACCTGAGGGACCTTAAATGGTACCCGAGGGATCTTAGATGGTAGCCGAGGGCTCTTAGTTGGTACCTGAGGGACCTCAGATGGTACCCAAGGGATCTTAGATGGTACCTGAGGGTTCTTTATGTTGTATATACATTGCCCTTAACTTTTGTTGACCAACTTTTGTTGAGAGCTGTCTTGAATTTTTCTTCATCTGTATAGCATCTCCTTAACTGTGGTCTGGTGAAGCCCGAACTATTCATAAATTGTTTTGTAGCCTTGTCCACACTGATGGACATCACCAGTTCTTTGTCTGAAGTCCTCAGAAATCCCTTTCAGTTGAGCCATAGCATGTGTTCACAAGCCTGTGTGGTGAAGACAGACGTTGACCTGACTCCAGATCAGCCCCACACCTCACCACCATCCCACTGGCTGAAACTACAAGCTCTACTTATCCACTTACACTAAATTGATAATCCTAGATGTCTGCATACCTTTTCAACAAAGACATTTGATGTCGGATTATTTTGTTTAATATGTTAATTCATTACATTTTACACATATTTTGCGATATTTACATTATGTACCATATTTATAAGTAATTATTACAAGTAAACAATTCAGTGTGTTGAGTTCTCTTATATTTTTATGACTTGAAGATCTGACAACATTTAAGGTCAAATTTATAAGGAAGATGTGTAGATGTAGTAATTGTGTCATATGCAATAGACAGGCAGTGTCGATCATATTATGTATGCGATGCATGCTACCACCCTTTAATCTTATATAAACATCTGGCATGCTGCCATGTGTCATACACTATTACACAACTCAGCACCATTTCCCATATTTAACATTCCGTTACTTCAGAGACGAGCATGTCTTATGTCATTCATCATGAGGATTTACATCAACTGATGAGATATGGACAGAGATGTTCCCTCTCCACAATGAAATACTGAACGGGTCCTGTTAGAGCCCAGTCAACTGGTACTTGAACAGATGACAGTGTTGCACCATTGTTGGTGTGACATAGTTTGAAAACGTCAATAATCCCTATAATCAATTCCCACTGTTCAGGCTTCTGAACAGTAGTAATGATTTCACCGATTGTCTTCTTAGTCTAGTCGAAACATGCAGCACACACTCCAGAACTGGCTACGGAGAAAAAAAAACAGACGCTCTTGCCTTCGCAGAGGCTCCACATCACCCGCCCCTAGCCTGATCCCCGTCTGGCACACGAGCGCGCTCTCTCTGAGTGTGTGTCACATGCTGCTGGGAGGCGTGGGATAGAGGAACATTCCGGAGGGGCAGGTGGCCCAGGCCCAGCCACGACTGCCTGGGTGTGTGAGTATACACACGCACACACACACACACACACACACATGCGTGCGCGCACGCACGCACGCACACACAGATGGAGTGGATGCTCAGCGCCTCCACAGCCCTTTCGCTGGCACGGAGTCTATGCACAGTCACTATCTACGTCTCACACTCTCTCTCTCACTTACTCACTCACAAACACACACACTCACATGCTCTATCTGTCTCTTTTATATGCTTTATCATAGACATTCTTTCTCCTTGACTGTGTATTTCAGTTTCACTGTCTGTTTTATTCAGAAATACTGACCCTTGAAGAAGTAGCTGAGATAAGAAATGCCTGATTATGTTTCGGAATCTCCATATTTTCAATATTTACATTTTATGATATTGTGTCTTACAGAAATGATTTTTTTCTATGCCCTAGTACTAGCACCAATTTAACTAAACAACTACTCTACAAAAGAAGCCTTGTTTTACTTATGTCAATCAAATCAGTATCTTACAAATTCTCTCTCTTTCTCTCTCTCTTTCGCCAGGAGCTTCTTCAAGATCAGATTTGAATATCTCTCCTCAGCACTCGCTGTTTTCCACCATCTGTCACAGATGACAGTGAAGTCTCTGGGCCAAACTTCCATTCAAAGGCCCCAGAATCCTCGCTCTTCATTCCAAGCACACACAACGAGCCTGGACCAAGAGCCAAAGCTTCAGTCTTCTGTCACACAAAGCCACTCACAGTAGCTGCTCGGGCCACTGGCACCAACCACAGACCTGCTTTGTGGCTGCACCGTCCAGACCTGCACCGTCCGCGTCTAACTCACACATTATACAAACAGTTCAGCAGCCCAGGAAAATGAGCTCCCGAGTGGCTCCGGTCCAAATCGTCACTTAACCAGGCAGGGTTGAGCTTGGCTGTAGGGGGAGGGGGCTGGGTTTGAATCCCAGCTGTACCACATGCAGCCCTTTTAAACAACACACCAGCCAACTACAGATCCGCATGATCAATTGCTTTACAGCCTTGTCCAAGATCAGCAAGTCATTTGACAATATTCTACAGCTGGCAAAATGCTGTAATAGGTTTTATGCCCCATGAAGGAGAGGCTGATGGAAAAGCTTGCCGATGTTACCATTGTGCAGTAGGAGAGAGGCCGGATACACTGGGAAGCTTCCAATGACCAGAATAAATAAAGTAAATTCACTGAAGTAAGTTCTATGCAACATTAGGCTGTTCTGCTTTCAGCTGACCCATGGTGGACACAGGAAGAGGGTTGCAATAGGTAGGAGAGCTGGGCCAATCAGAACGGCTGATTAGGCACTTGTTTGAGTGCATATTTGCTTTTGGATGGTCACCCTGTAGGTAGGCTTTAACAAGCCGTAAATGAAATAATGTGTCATTACCAAGACCATGTCTCAAATCTGGACTAAAGAGTACTGCGTGTGAGCTTACTACAGAGATGACTGGCATCCAAACACAACGCAACATGTTAGCATGGTGATACTAACTGCATTCTTTATTTGTAAGAGTCAGGATATGATTTATATGCATTTGCTGTGGCATCATTTCCACGAGCTTCTGCAATGTCACATTTATTTCTGTCCAGAGTTGCATTCATTTTTCCCCAAGATCTTGTATTGATGATGGGAAATTTGGACCACTGTGCAAAGTCTTCTCCAGCACATCCCAAGGATTCTCTGGACTCCGTGGTGGCCAATCCATGTCTGAAAATGATGTCTCATGCTCCCTGAACCACTCTTTCACAACTTGAGCCCGATGAATCCTGGCATTGTCATCTTGGAATATGCCTGTGCCATCAGGGAAGAAAAAATCCATTGATGGAATAACCTGGTCATTCAGTATATTCAGGTAGTCAGCTGACCTCATTCTTTGGGCACATAACGTTGCTGAACCTAGACCTGACCAACTGCAGCGACCCCAGATCATACCACTGCCCCCACAGGCTTGGACGGTAGGCACTAGGCATGATAGGTGCATCACTTCAGCCGCCTCTCTTCTTACCCTGATGTGCCCATCACTCTGGAACAGGGTAAATCTGGACTCATTAGACCACATGACCTTCTTCCATTGCTTCAGAGTCCAATCTTTATGCTCCCTAGCAAATTGAAGCTGTTTTTGCCGGTTAGCCTCACTGACAAGTGGTTTTCTTAAGGCTACACAGCTGTTTAGTCCCAATCCCTTGAGTTCCCTCCTCATTGTGCGTGTGGAAATGCTCTTACTTTCACTATTAAACATATCCCTGAGTTCTACTGTTGTTTTTCTACGATTTGGTTTCATCACACGTTTAAGTGATCGCCGATCACATTCATTCAAGATTTTTTTCCGACCACATTCCTTCCTCAAAGATGATGTTACCCTACTGTCCTTCCACTTTTTAATAATGCGTTGGACAGTTCTTAACTCGATTTTAGTAGTTTCAGCAGTCTCCTTAGATGTTTTCTCTGCTTGATGCATGCCAATAATTTGACTCTTCTGAAACAGATCTTTTCCACGATCACAGGAATGTGTCTTTCGACATGGTTTGTTAACAAATGCAAAGCTACTCACTGCATCAGTTAAGGTTAAATAACTTGTTGCCAGCTGAAACAATCACCCATGCAGTAATTATCCAATGGGAGGCTCTTACCTATTTGCTTAGTTAAATGCAGGTGGAGACCATTTTTTTGGCCAGGCAGTGTATATAACTGTAAATGTGCAACCTGTTGACAAGAAACAGCTCATCAGCTGTGTAAATCTGCTGCAGGCAGAAACTTCCAAGGGCAACGATGAAATAAAACATTGACCTCAGATTCCAGCTGTGTCACAACGTCATGAAGGCATGGTCCGCAGACACAGGGATGGCCACGCCCTCACTGGGAAGGGAAGATAATGGGACTCCTCTATCTCCTTCCTCTGTCTGCCATCACTAACGATGTTTCATCTACTCGTTATAAATAATAGCTTCCAGTCTACGACCTGTGTTCAGGCAAATTTGCGAGCTCTACAAAAGAACAGCAAAAAGACCATTAAACACGTGGGGTTTCAATCAGAAGCAAACGTTCATTTACCCTGGCACCACAGACACTGAGCGGGTGAAGGGACTACGTGCGATTCTCATGGGATTTTATGGCATCTTGGACACAGATGAGTGTAGGAAAGCACATGATGAAGTGCGCAGCCATCATATGAGCACATGCGTACACACACAAATGCACACTTGCTGAGAGCTGCAGGCACACTCGCGCTCACCTGGCCGAAATTCTGGGTTTCTCCTTCTGTCATGGCTGTCTGTCCGGCATGCAACACTTCCTTTCTGGGTCAACACCAGCTTGCCTCACGTTCACCCCTTACCAAAAATGTACACACGCATACACCCCTACTGAATGCGAATTGACAGTCACGTTCTCACTCAGACAGTTCGTCAGTTCGGCTACTTTTATTAGAAAGCACCTTGACTGCCTCAAACACACTGCACTTCGTGCTCATAATCGAAGTGTTTCCTTATATTTCCCTTATTGCACATGCTTGCTGGTTTTGACGCAGCCTTCAGGAGTTCCACAATGCCATTTCAATATGCCTTTGACTGTGGGTCTGAAGTTAGACACTGATGAGTTGCATGCATCATGATGTGTTTGAAGAAGATTGCTTTTTTAATCTCGCTTCGTCTGCTGGTGTTTGATTTTCTCGGGTGTGCTGTGGTCATTTCTTTGCTCCTTACGAAAGTCATAAAAGCTGTAACCCAAAGGATCCACATCCATCACTGCAAATCGCTTGTGCTTCTACCATCGGTGTGATCAGCAGAGGTGCGGCCTGAACTCACTGCCCGGGTTTGGCTGCAGTAGCACCTCGGCTAGCGGAGCCCCACCGAGCGTCTCTGCACAGAGCTAATGGCGGCAGCAGGTGGCTTCTGGAGTGGAGGCCGTTTTAAGTGATCAGGCCAGCACGGCGGAGTCAACGAGCCACTCGGCGCTGGTGGAGTGGGCGAGAGGGAGGGGCCGGCAGCGCCAGACAGTGGGCAGGCCCTCTGGCGGTTTGCTGGGCCTGCCGAGCAGGTCAGCGTGTGCCGGGCTGGAGTGCTTTTAAAGCGGCCCGGGGCTGAGGCACACAGGGCCATGGCCGGGAGCCGCCCTCTTAATGCAGCGTGTAGTCAGCCCTTGTCAGGTCTCCACGAGAACAACCCTGCTCGGGCTCCCGGCCCCGGTTCAATTAGAAACGAACCGAGCGGGAAGCTTTAGGGGAAAGTTCGAACCTTGATATAGGCTATGAATTATTAACATCATCTCGAATTAAAAATGGCCCCCTGAACTAAGAACACCACCCTGATTACTAAAACAGTCTAACTGGCAAGGGTGGAAGTCACCGTGGCAGCATGGCTTTATTTCAGGTTGCTGGAGCTACATCTTGACAGTTTTCTGTTACTGAGCTTATGTCCCGAGACGAAGTACATTCTATGGCATTGTTAATATCCACTTCCGTTTCCATCATCAGGTCTGGGGTTTGGAGCACCACGCTACCATGATTAACTAACTAAATCACCTCCCTGCTTGATCCTGGGGAGTAGCAGGCTGCGTGCGGCCGAGCACGCATCCGTCCACCACCTCGGAGGAGCACGCCGTCCTCCATCACCACAGAGCAGCATGCCTCCCTCGCATCCCAAGAGGCCACAGTGGCGGCGCCAGGCCGACTCGTCCGAGCGCCATCCGACTCGTTGACCTTCAACGGCTCTCATGCCTTGCAAATGTAATCAAGCAGTACTCCTCTCCTCTTCTTACGCACACGCCCTGTGCTGCGCCGAGAGGAGCTACACACACACACACACACACACACACACACATTTTTATCTCCTGGGGAGATACATCACCTTACCCTCTAACATATATAGCAGGTCACTTCATAAGAGGTGGAGAGTGAACACAGGCACCTGGCGTGCAGCCACACAGAATCGTGCACTACAGGCAAGTGGAGTCGGGCCACTTCTTTGGCTTTTTCTCTCGGTGTCTTTTTTTTCCACGGAAGGATGCTACCTTGCCATGCTTGCAGAAGGAAGGTCTTTGGATCATTTGGAAGCCGTTCACACAAGCACAGCACCCACTGTTTCACACGCACACAACCATAAAAGGATGCGCGCACACGCACCCCCCCCACACACACACACACCCCACCACACCCCACACCCCGTTCCCTCATAACCAGCAGGTGGAATTCTGTATGCATGGCTGGGCCTCTTGGCTGCAGCGGCAGTTGCTAGGCGACAGCAGAGGGGAGCTGACATTAGGAAAAGCAAATTGACCACAGGAGGGCTAATCTAGCATGAAACAGCAGCTGGCCGGCCACTCTCCATCGGTGGGCCCGCTATGGGCCGGGGCTGTGCGACTGTGTGGGACAACCCTCTCAGCCACCCCAGCACGCTACCAGCCCCAGCAGGAGGCCGCCAGAAAGGGCTCCGCTCGAGCACCTGATCCGGGTCCAGCTTGAACGTTAAGCCTCTCCTCCACCCCCACACCCAGCTCATCCAGACACCACACTGGACTGGACATCCACGACTCCCATCCCCTGGCCCTGAATTCTAGAAGACTGGATCTCTGGACCAGATTTTGCCCATAGAGCGCATCTGGCCACAAACTGGCCTCAGTCTGCTTTGGCACAGAGTGGATTCTGATTGGATGTGGGATGCTCTCATGCCAGGGAGTTGTTTGAGTGACAGCCCTACACCACAGTGTGTGCCGCTGGGAAATGAAGGCTGGCAGAGCAGTGGAGCAGTGGCTCAGGGTTTCCTCAGTCTAGCTGTGGAGCGCACAGCAGTGCCCACATATTCTGACTGACGACTGACATCGTCAGCACCTTAACGATGCTGAAGACATCTGTCTGGCTGACTGGTGTCTGGCGCCCAGATGGACCCTGCTGAGCAGCAGCTGGGGGCTTTAAACAGGGCCGGCAGAAGAGGGGGAACCATGAAACTGAACGACTGCACAAGGTTAAGTCAAGGACAAACCATGGCTAAACAGCAACTCAAGTGTTGCAAATTACACTGCAAACTATACTGCTATGTTATAAAATGTGTAGTAGAGCAGTGTGTGAACGTGTGTGTGGGGGGGGGGGTGTCAGAGAGAGAGAGAGAGAGAGAGAGAGAAAGGGAAGATGCAGTGTTGCACTCAGAGCTAAAGAGCTCACATAGTTCAGCAGTTCATGGAGAGTGAGCAGGAGTGAGAGAGAGAGAGAGAGAGAGAGAGAGAGAGAGAGAGAGAGAGTGAGAGTGTGTGTGCTATAAGAGAGCAGTGTGAACAGCAACCAGCTCTAATGAGAGTCTAGCTCTACCTCCATGACAAAACAACTCACTGTAATGATGTGGTGGACTTCCCTGCTTGCTGCCACTGGGTAGGGGGTCTCCTTCCAGTCAACACACTGCCTGGATAATCACAGGTCATCACACACACTCTCCACAGCCTAACAAAGCACCCCAATCAGCCTCCCATTACCTCGATTAAGGGCCCACTGTAACTGCATTACATTCCCTCTGTGCTCCTTACCAACTCAACTTCACATCGGCAATAATTGTCATGCTAGCAGGGTTTTTATGGAACAGCTCACCAAGGGGTGCAGCAGGTCTTTATAGTCTTTGTGGGTTAGCATGGGAACATTATGCTCAACACAGACTTGATAGCAGAAAATGTAATAAGTATTGTATGATCCCATACTCTGCATGTTTAAGGTATAATTCAGGTGTAAGACATAGGGATTTGATAATGAAGCACAAAATATTGCCAGTGTGTAGCGCTGTGCAGTAGGGATAAAAACAGCAGATTTAGGCTATGGTACGAATAAAGAACACAGAACATAGAGTCAAAAGCAAATAACTATAACATGGAATTTGATACCATTTTTAAATGAACATACCAGAGGATAACATGGATATTTGTCATGTTATCAGTCTTCCTTAAGTGGTAGTCATTTCCCTTTGTACAGCCGTGCTCTCCTGTCACTGTAGTAAAGTTTCAGAAAGTAAATTAATGAAGAGAAGTGAAAGCACGTGACTAAGCTTTTAAACCAAGTGAGACCAGACACTGAAGTTTTAGTTCTGAATGAATTTCATTAGTCTTTGACTGCCACAATTTCTGTAATATATTCCTGAACAAAGTCCTTAATTTACAGTAATTACAAGTGTTTGACAATTTTGTCTATGCCTTCGTTACAAAAGGAACTCTTTAGATGAAATTCAAATTATATCTGATTTAATTTTGCCGTCTTGCATTCAGCACAGATTATTTCATTTAAATCACTGATGGTTCATTCTCTGCATGAAATATTAGCTTGTTTTCATACTTTCCTTTTCCCATATTAAAAACAATAGAAAATTAATGTCACAGTTACCATTTAAAAATTCAGTCAATTGAAATAGCACGTAGAAAAATGCAATCTTTTATGTATTGTGCAGTATCTCTTTTTATACTGTAAACTCTTTTGTCCTTTTGAAGCCCAGCTAACAATAGCAGCGTGGAGAGATTGGCAGGTTTGTGGAGTTGTTAATGAGAAGTTTGGGTTGACTTTCCATGAGTTGGTGGTGAGATGTTTTCTAATAACAGGCATTAAGCCCATACTCCTGAGTGCACGGCTTTCCCCATCATTAACCTGCAGTGCCAGAGAGAAGTCCACACTCCTCTTTATAAAGCAAGCCCACAGGTGAGTCACACTCACACACTCACACACTCACACACACACACACACACACACACACACACACACACGCACACACACACACACATACACACACACACACACTCGCACTCGCACGCACACGCGCACGCACACACACACACACACACACACACACACAGAGGATTATGACTCTGAAAGAAATGTTTTTCTGCTTTACTGTCAGAGCCTAGCCTTCAGGTTTTTGGTTTTTTTTATATCAAATGCATATTCTAGTATGCACTCTGTTCCTGTCTGAAGTCACTCCAAGGATCTTTATAATATACCCTTTAGGGCCTAAAAGGTGACCTTCCCACAGAACCAATGGCATGCAGAATACATTACTGCTGTAATCTGGCCTTATTAAACATGCAGTAATTAATTAATGATTGAGATCTGATCATGTTTTGTGGCGATGCTGTAATCACATGAAGTGGCTGGAGAGGTTGTTATATAGTCCGAAGTGTCCTCCCGGAATCTTTAAAACCAGTAGTTCAGCATTAGTAATGCCTATTGCATGCATTAAAATATAACCATCCCCAATCCCTGTGGCAAAGTTTTTGGAACGCTTAACAAACTGAGCCTGGTGTGTCTGGAAACACTGCATCCACCAAAGTGAAGTGCGAAGGGAATTCAACAGGTAGGCCTAAAACACGCAGCCACGCACACAAACACGCACGATCTTACAGAGCAAATGGCCATTTTGCAGCTGCTAATTGGAGCGTGGAAAAGACCATCAGCAGAGTGCGAGGATGAGTAGCCGCTGGGGGCAGCGCAGAGCACTCCAGGGGACTCAGGGTCATTACACCGCTAATGAAGCCATATGGCCCACAAAAACAAACAGCAAACAGGCCTCCCCCCCCCCACCCCCACCCCCCAATAATAAGGTCATGCGATATCTTTGCTTATTTGGCTTGAGACCAGCGGGAAGTTGCGAGAAAAAGATGCAGCCATTTCAGCATGCTGTCTTCCGCTGGCAAATGGATTTATTTAGCAGGCTGCGCCCTCGGCAAAGGCAAAAAGTAAAGTCGTGCGGAGAGGCAGGGAGCAGTGAAGACTTCCGCCGCCTGCACGGCAGTCCGAGACGGGGTAATATGGATCAGCGGGGAAGTTCAGTCCTGACGGCGCATAAATGAAGACGAGAGACATTAAGGGCGCAAACCTTGTAGGGCTGTCTTTCAGTCGACCACTTTTGAATGCATGAGCAGCAGGACTTTTTCAATGTTTTTCTCAGAATATAAGGCTACTTTAAAAGATAAATGAAGGACGGGCATAAAGTAAACAACTTTTCATTAAGTAGTCCCAAAGCCACCAGATGACCAGATAGGTGCAAATTCACATTATAAGTGAAAATTGAACAATAGCTGTTTTCATACGAATCTTTGTAAATACTTTAAGATCATTTATTTAGCTCCATTACCGGGGCCCAGCCACGTTCACGCAGAACTAACTATGACTATGACTGATGACGGCACGGCTCAAATTCTGTTGACATAGCTTTATGTCGGTGCTTTCTTCTGGTTTATTTTAATGTTAGGAAATGCATCTTTATGAGTCAGATATCACCAAACTAAACAAGCCTAGAAACAGTATGTGTCTGTCAGCAGTCTAAAGCAAAAGAGCAGAGACCTGTTGTTTTCCAAAGAACACCTACCCCAATGCCACATCCAGAAGGAAAACCTGTCATAAACAGGAATGCTAATGACTTATATCAACGGTCCTATGGCTCAAAAAAAGAGGAATAATTTAAGGATGGAGTCTTTCCAACACCTAATGACCACAGCCAATCTTGGTCCCCCATCGCCACATTCATTTCCATGTACCGATATAAGACAGGCAAGTACCGGTATTTCCGTTCTAAATCACTCCAAACAAACACACAAGCTCATTATCCGCCCTACTCTTTCTGTCGGAACCGGGTTGTTGTTTTTTTTTTTTTTTTTTAGTTTATTGCGCATTTATGTTGCAATTTCCTATGATGCAATTTTCTAAAGAGAAAATTACTGAGCGCTAAGCTCCCTGTCTGGCAAAACGTACAAAGACAGAAGCTAGAAGCGGGTGATGGTGCTTACTTACAACACAGAAATTCCCTCGTTTGTTGTCTACACAAACTCTCACATAAAAGCGTAGCTGCCTTTAAATTGGTGCGAGCAGCCAAAGAGGGCCAGATCGCCCATAACAGAGGATGCTGCCACATGACTTGCACAGGGCCTGTGAGTGACACACGGTTCCTCAACACACCATTTCTTCCAGGACTCCTAAGCCTTTGACCATCATTAGCGACTCTGGCCCGTCCTGCTTTTAT